>NC_134460.1:84754998-85054998 GCF_047948215.1 Lycorma delicatula
AACTCAATGATGACTTACAAAGTCTGTGTACATGTCAATGAAGCTATGTGTCATTAGAGTCATTTTCATAATGATCAGATGTCATAAGAAGACAAGAAGAGGGCGGGGTGGTAACAACTGTAGTGATGAAAACATGGAATGCGTACATGAATTAGAATGTTGTTTACCTCAAGTGAATTACTGATGCTGTTTACCAAATGCCCTGAAACATTTACGGAACTGAATTCCTGGTGTGCAATTACATTTCCATAAAATCAAGAATCAGTTGATTCCTGTTTCACAACAATGCACCGGTGCAATCGTGCCAACAATGTACTACAATTTTTGATCAAACGACAGTGACTGTGCTGGACCAATTTGCCACATATGACATCTCCAGACTATTTTCTATTTCTTAAAGTCAAGACACCCATGAAGAGGGAGCGGTAGAAGTCTATAGATGCCTTTGAAGAAAGTTGCATGCATCCTAAAAAAGAAGATTTTTCTAGAACTTCTGAAGATCATTATAACCGATCTAAACGTTGTGTCATGTTGAAGAGTGATTTTAGAAGCTTAAATACAAATGGATCTTTTCTGAATGTTTGTTCTTGCTTTTGAAACTTTTGAATAGATTGTGTATATCCTTGACTAACTAAAGCTCATCCTTTTAAGTTTTAATAATTTTTTTTATATACATGTAGCTGTGTACAAACCCAAAAATCCAATTGATGCCAATCTTCCCTTCGCTTCTGAATCCATGTTGAGATCACATTGTGCTGCAGGTAAAATAAATGCAACAGCACCCACTGCTACATATGAGGAAAGTAACATGAAACCTCCCACTATGATTACAAAGAATTGAAATCTGCCTGTTCCTGTGAAATAAAAAAAAAACTTTGAATGTAAATTATTTAACATAATAAGTTTATTTTATTTCAATAATGAAGTTTATATATTTTATTATTTTTATATATTGAAAAAAAACATGTTTAAGTGCATGTGTTAGATTTACTAATGTGATTCATAAATAGCTTTATGGCTTTGATCTGGTCTATAAAATTTTAATTTTCAAACTATTTCTTTTTTTTTACATTTATTTATTTATAATATTTTTTACAAATAAATAATTATATAAAGTAATTATGAACAAGGTAAAGAATGATCTTTAATATACAGCCAGTCCCAGTGTGACAGAGTCTCTTGTAAGGTAACACATATATTTCAGTAAGCTTGGCATGCTGCTGATACACATACAGTTATGCCTTATAAGATAAGTCTCTGGTGGTCATGAAACACTCTTAAAAAACTACCTACAGTAATTATTTAAAGTAAACTTTAAAAAAAATAAATCAAATATAAGTTTCTCTTAAAATGTGTAACATTAAATTAGAAGATTTAAATTAAAAAACAGAAAAAAAATATTGTAATATATACAAGTACATATTTAGTGCTACAGATGATTCCAATTTGCACGACAATCTCTAGGGAGATAGATGATTCTATAGCCAAAAAAATAAAAAAAAAGTACATATAAACATAAGTCAGAAAACGGCGAGTTTCAGCCGTGAAACATTTAGTTTTCTGAAAACAAAATGTTTCAGCAGAAAAAGTTGGAGAGCTTCTATTATACGATGTCCCCAGTCTTCTTGTGTGCCAGTACGACCAGAATAGATTAACCAGTTCATCCAACCCTAAAGGAAAACGTCCGCTGACGTGAGATTGGAAAATCGAGGTGACACTAAATTTAAAAAAAAAATTAAATATTTATTTATTATTTATTGCCGGTTCATTTTTTTTAATTTTCACGACCAACATCGAATCGTTGTAGTTTAAGCATACCTGTTTCTCGAACTCGCCTCGCGATGTTCGCCAGTTGGTTTTGTTTTTTGTTATTTTACTGGTCCATTTCGGCCAATCCATTACTTACTAAATGAGTTATTTAAATGATTCATCACATCACGACAGTAGTGAGCAGATGTGCATCCATCACTAGAAAGCCATATCTGCATTCTTCATTTGCAAGCCGAATATCTTCCAAGAGTTTCAGATTTGTTTGCAAAAAATGCAAGTACCGCTCTTCATTGAGCCTTGGCGGTAAGAAAAAAAGGCCTATGAAATTATCACCAAGAAGACCACACCACATATTAAACGAAAAAGTGCGTTGGAAATGATTTGTAACAATTTTATGGGGATTTTCTCTTTCCAAATGCGAGTGTTTCGATAATTTACAATGTCATTTGTTGTAAAACAAGATTCATCGGTAATGTAGAATATTACTTACGAAATCGGGATGATGATCCCATTTTCTTATTAACCATCGACAGAATTTCACCCTTTATCAGAAACGGTTGGTAATAAACTCTTGTACACCAGTTGTATGAAATGGGTATGATTTTTTCTGCCGTAACTTTCCACACACACTTGATTGCGAAACATGAAAGCGATGTGACAACCTTCTGCTTGTGGTGGGAGATGCTTAAATGTTTAACGATCCGGAAATTCTCCTCTTCGATCTGGATAATTTTCCCGGTATTCACACACTGCAGCCAAATCCAGTTTTATTTATTTTACCATAAATTAACATGTCCGTCAACTCTAAATGAAAACAAATTGTGGTATCACTCTTAGTGAATGATTGACCGGACAATAATATCACAAATACCGCTCAAATGAATATTCAATTTCTATTCACTGAACTTAATTGTTGAACCTTAACCTATGAAAAAATAAAAATTGTTAATATGTTTTAGAAAGATGTCTTTCAAATTTATTTTTATAATTTTTTGCGTTTGTATATAAATTATTCTGTTTGAAAACGTATCACTTTTCCGAGTGTATAATTTTTATTCTGTAAAACGTTAACTAGAAATTTGTATTTATTGGTAAGTTAACAAAGTTATTTTATTCCAAACCTAAAAAAGTATATTTTCCGACAAACCTTTTTGTGTTTTACCCCGTTTTTCTTAAAACCTAACTGAGATAGGTCCGGGACTACTTTTATTCGATTTCTTATATAAAAAAAAACTATAAGGAAGCACCAAATTTACCCCTAGATTTGTACCCCAAAAACTTTAATACGGTTTGATTTCGCAGAGGGAGCAGAAAGCAGGGCTAAATGTTTCACGAGCCGAAACTTGCTAACAAACCGTTTTCTGACGTATGTTTAAATGTACTTTTTCTTTCTTTGGCTATAAAATCATCTCCTTAGAGATTGCCCTTGCAATTTGGAATCACCTGCGTGTATATATATGTATGTATGTATGGTATATTTTGTGGTGTCCTTCCAGTTCAATCTGTAAATAAAAAAAATGCTACCAGTCTAAAGATATAAATATGATGTACTTCTTGGACACACAGATTTACTTTCTTATTGTTTGAAGCAAGTGGTTTAAAAAATCATGCAATTCAAAAAATACTTAATAAAATCTATACAATACATATAAAATTAATAAAGCATTATTTAATTTGACACATATTTTTAAATTTTTTTAGAGATTTTTATAATTAATGAAAATGTCTACCACTGTCTTTATCTTTCAAATTTTCATTCTTTTATCAGTATTTATAGATTTAAATATTTCATAATTTAACTCCTATAACTTATTCACTTGAAAGTTAAATTTTTTCAATTGAAAGTGAACACTTATATTTTTTATTTTGGATGAGGTTCTATGTCAACAACTTATTTTTGTCATTATAAAAGTAGAATTTAATGTAAATCATGTAAATGCTTTTTTATATTGTAATTTATACTAATAACAATCCAAACTCAAGCACTCTTAAAAACAGAATTTAGAGAATTTTAAAAATATTTAAAGAATTTGCATAATTTAGCTTGGAAGAAGATGGTCTATAGCTCCTCATGAACACTTTGATTTTGACTTAAGTCTACAATTATCTTTCTTCTTCTCTACCTACTTTCTCTTCTCGCTTTGTCATCAAAAGAATCATTCTCCTTTCTTCTCCACCCTTTCAATAGATAATTTTCATCCACACCCCCTTCTTTTGGTAAAATTTATCCTGATACAAATAAATGGTATTGCCATATTGGCCACAAAATTTTGTAGGAACGCTATTCCTTTTAATATCTTTATCATTCATTCATGTTAATGAACAGGTGAAGCAACTCTTAACAATAATCATATATAAAGATCACAAAAAAAATACAATAATAATGTTAATAAATATTACATTATTGTTTTTCTACAGTAGAACTATATTAATATAATTTTCTATGTAACATTACCTTTGCTTTCCCCCATTAAATTATTTAAAGATTAAGCATACCATAATGGTAAAAATTTAGTTATTTTCAAGTTCCTCTTAAAAACTTTCTTCTCAAATTTTTCTTTTAAACCATTTTTTTAGTGGTTACTTTGAAATCCTGACATGAAAAATATTATTCTACTTAAATGAACCTCCATGAAAGAAAAGCAGAAATTGTTTTAATCTATTAACAGTGAACTGGAAGTCAGAATACCCAATTACATACTTAAACACTTTGGATCGGCTCATTAATTTTATGGATGGATCATCCATAAAAAATGTGGTTTCAGAAACAGCACATAATTATATGTGAAGAGAAACACCACATAATTATATTACGTAAAATAATTTGATTTATTCTATTTATGAAGTTAGACACTTATTATTAAAAAAACACTTTTTTATTTTTTTAAAAAACTGTTCTATTATGTGTAATGAGTAAGCACATTATTATTATTATTTATTTATTTATTATTATTAAATAATTGCAAGTTATAATTTTTTGTTATCAGTTCAATTAAACAAAAGATAACATGTAGTATAGCATTTAATTGAAATTTATATGCCTTACATAGTTTTTATTTATTGCAATAACTTTAGTAATCTGTAGCAATTAAGACGAAATCCTATGTCTTAATTGACTGTCTCTTAATTATTCTCTGTATAATCATACACAAGCAGTTAAAATATATGCATCATTCATTATAAAACTATCTCTCTAATACAAACCTCTCTTTAAAACTGAACAAATATTACTTTCATATCTAGATAAACAGTTAGCTTTGCCATACGTCATATTATGAATTTGAAAAAACAACTAAAATTATTGTTTTTTTTTATTTCCAAAATTTTACCGGTTAATTATATTAGCTACCAACTTAATAAACAAATCAAATGAGATTTATTTAATAGTTTTTATTCAGACTGTTATGGACAAAATATAGCAAATATATTAACCATTTCTGTAACTTGAACTTATTTTTTATTTATTTTTGAAAACGAGCACGCATATTCCAATATCGTTGTTTGAGAATAACTGAGAAATATAATTTGTTTACATCAAAAGTTAATTTAAATGTCAGGAAAAGATTTCTAAAAGTATATTTTTGGAGTGTCGCTTTATATGGAAGTGAAACTTGTGTTTTTATACTAATTTTCAGACATTAAAAGTGAAAACATTTTGTTTTCAAACTCACATATATTGTTGTTACAGTTTATTTTTCATTAAAATTTTATGCGAAAATAAAATAATAACGTTTATAATTAATTTAATGTTATATTAATTGAGCACAATTTTTTTCTGTCTTTCTCAATTATTTGAAGAGGTCATTGACAGTTAAAATGTTTTAAGTGGTTGATAACTTATACATTAAAACATTTACATTACTATGATTATGTATTTGACTAAGAAATAAATTTTTACTTAAAAAAAGATTATGATCATCAATCATATTAAATATCAATTTTTTTGGAATTTTAAAATATTTATTAGCATCTTAATTATCCTTTATTTATCCATTTTTCATATATTTATTCGATTATTTCTTTCTCTAGAGAGAAGGGAAAAAACTGTACAAAGTAAAATCTAAATTAGATAGTCCATTGACTGTACAATAACTTAATGGAAATATTAGACGCTAACTAAAATAATAAAAATATTATTATTAAAAAGATTTATACGATTCAAGATGGCTTCCCATCTTTGTATCAGCATTTTAATCTGATAACCAGCTAATAATCTATTTTTACTATGTACATAACTAAATTTTAGTAAACTAATTTTGTAGTATGCATTTGTATTCTGCCTAATTCTTATTAATCGTATAATCCTATCTTTCAAAATACTGTGTTCACATACTATGTGTATAAATAAAAAAAAATCCCATTTAATTTTAACATACTAAATTTATATCAGATCCTGAAGTACTTGTCTCTGTTATTTCTTAATTTTTTTATTATTTATGCAAAGTTTTTATCAATTCTATTTATATTCAGTTCTTAGGGTAGATCTTATTTTTTTATTAATACTTTTTTTGTATTAATAAAAAAATACTAATCATTTTTCTGAAAAAAAAAAAAGATAAAATGACCTTGTTTAATTGTTTGTATTAATAAAATTTTTTAAAATATGTAATTTATTCAAACAATGCCAATGGACCTAGCACTGGAGCTAATCGATAATGGTTAATCGGTACATGTTGGAGGTTTACTAAATTTATCATATATGCTTTTCAACTTACTGATCAACCATTCTTGATTTGTTTGCTTCTGGATGAGAAAGAAACTTGCCAACACCACATACTTCTTGACTTAATATGCTTTATAGGCTTTGCAATAGTAACTAATTTTAATAGTGGTAAAAATGAAAGGAGTATACAATGTACTCACTAACTTAAATGAAAATATGTAAATTTTTTTATCAATTAATACCTGCAGATTCAAGGGCTTCTTCAAAAGTGACAGCATTTTCATTGTGTTTTTCTTCCCCAACTGAAACAAAAATATTTCTTGTAAAAAATTTAATTGTTAACTAGTTAATAAACTGCAGATTGCTAACAGTCTACATTTTATGTACAGGCATTGTATTTTGTGTATTATGATAAAAGGGGGCTCATTAATATTATTTAGCTTTCCATTAATTGATAATAGTTGTTAATCTAGTTGATAAAAGCAGGTGAGGTGCAAAAAGCATCAGTCATAATTGTTTACATTTTGAGAGTAATGAAATTCATTCTAGGTAATAAATTGTATTATTAACAATGCCTTGCAGTTACAGAAGAGTGATATTATCACTTGTGAATGTTACTTACTTTTTATTGTGCTTAGCTTGATAATCTCCAACAATACATGTTACTGAACTCTATGAGAGGAAATAGGAAAGCCCTTTTCCCGGTAAGCGTAATTAAAATGTAGGTTGTTCTGCATAAACTGCACAAGGGTAATGTGAACTTGTGACTCATATTACTGCTGCTGACTACCGTTTGGTTATAGAATTTACAGCTTTCCTCTAGAAAGTTCTAGTCCAAGAGTCTAATTATATTTTAATTTTAAACTTTTTGATTTGTACCATTAGCATTCTTGATTTTTTTTTGTTCTATTTTATTCATGCATGTTTTGTATTCTTGGGAATACAAAAGTTACATAAACTTAATACAATTAAGTTTATTATTAATCTATCTATCTGAGAGTGGGTGTTTGTGTTGTGGAAGTCATATTTTCAGAAGATAATTTATATTATTATGTAGATTTATTTCATATTGCAATAGGCATAAAAAAGCAATTTATTCTGTCAAAATTAATTGTAATAGTATAGACAATAGAGTAAAAGAAATTATAGGGTAGAAAGTAACAATAAAAATGATAATCAGTAGATTATTATTGATCATACACACATTAAAATTGTTTTATAAAGTCCAATTTTCTCTAAAAGTGATAGAGAATCTAGGAAATGTTTTTAAGATTCGAGGTTCAATGAAGGGAAAATTCTGATAGTCACCTCAACATGGTGAGGGGACAATGATTATAGCACACTAAATAGACTACATCTTAGTAGATGAAAGGTATAAAAATGCTGTTAAGAAAGCCAATGAATTAACAGCTGCAAATATCAATCAATAGTGATCGTGCGCTACTTATTGTGGAACTGACAATAGCTTTAAAGAAAGTAGAGAAAACGAAGATAGTTGAAAATTAGAACTTAGAAAATTTGAAGAAATTGGAAATTAATGGGAGAACTACCAATGGTAATAAATGAATGCAAAAAAGAAAACTGGATGAGAATAAAAATGCCTTAGTAAAAACAGCAGAGGAAGAAGTAGGCTATTATGAAGGAAATAAACCCAAGCAGTCATGAGTAACAACAAAAATGCTAGAAAGAGGATTTAGTGGTAAGGACAAGTGAAGAGAAAAAATAAAAATTACGCATATTTGGATACTATGGTGAGGGAGGGCTAGAAGAGCACAATGAAAATAAATGTATGGATAGCAATTACCTCTTCTGAAGAGGAAATTGCCATGTAGTATAAGTCTGGATTTAGAGTTAAGGGAAGAGTTTAACCAAATGCTATTTCAGGGTGACATTTAAGTATGGAAACAGCCATATACGCGTATCTGAGGGGTATGTGGAGGAAGAAAGAAATTGGGTTCTACATAGTTAAAAAAACATCTGCATTATGGTAGATTTAAAATTTTTGTCCGCCATCTTGGATCCGCCATTTTAAATCAAACAATGTATTTTAATAGTAAGGTGAACAAATTACAGAGATTTCGATTTAAAATTTTACAAGAAAGGCAATGGTGAAACCCGTTTTTCTGTTAATGCCTTCGTTATCGAGTTATAAGCATTCAAAGTTGCAATGAAGGAAAAATCGTGTTAATAATAAAACCAGGTAAAACGCGCTTCATGAACAATTTTATTACATTTTACATTCATAATGGATACAATAATGAACTTTAAACAGTGCTATAACGTTTATAATAATAAAAAATAACGAATAATTAGCAATACAACAACAACTGTGGGGCAGTAGTAGCCTCTCGGCTATTCATCCGGAGATCGTGGGTTTGAATCCCGATCAGGTATGGCATTTTTCACACGCAACAAAATTCCATTATCACAACAAGCTTCTAGCTTATGTTGTGATATCGTCAAGCAAAAAAGAAAACAAACAAAAAATTAAAGCGCTGTATCGGCTGATATTATTTACTTTAAATATTATTACAATATTTATTTAAACATTTTAAATAACTGTTTTTTCGATCGTAAATTACTAACTAAATACTACCTAACTATTTACTAACTCGTAAATTTTTTCGAGATAAATTTTGAAAGCATACCATTCTAAAATAAATGTTCAAAATGCTTTCCCTCTACAGCTTGGCAGTGTGCTAAGCTCAAGTAATATCCATTTATAACTTCTTGTATTATGTCTGGTGGTACACGAGCGGATTCGTCAATTATTTCTCTTTTCAATTCTTCAATGTCTGCAGATTTTGTTTTGTAATCATTGTTTCAGGTACCCGCAAAAAACGTAATCCAGAAGAGACAGGTCTGGGCACCTACCAGGTTCCCAGATCTCCAAGACTACGGCTCCTCTATAACCTACCCAGCGATTTAGAAATTGTTCATTTAAAATTTTCCGTGACCTTAGATAATAATGAGGTGGTGCCTCATCTTGCTGAAACCATACCTTATTTAATTCTTGTCCAACATATACCTGGATATTTGGTAAAATCTTATTGGTTAACAAGGTTGCAAAAAGCATCTCCTGTAACATTGTCATCTAAAATAAAAGGCCCTACAATACAATGACCGACGATTCCCGCCCAAACGTTCAGTTTCTGAGGGTGCTGTTTACGAGTTTCCTACATCCATCTAAGATTATTATCACTCCAATATCGACAGTTTGGCTTATTCACATGGCCATTTAACATAAAAGTCGCTTTATCTGTAAATATTACTGAATTAGAAAAATTTGTTATTATTAAATAAATCACAAAACTCTTGTAAAGGCTGAACTCTGTCATCATATCCGTACATCATCAACAGAGTTATTTCACTTAAACAAGGTATTGTTATTTGAAGATTTAATATTTAATAAAACTAAATAAATGAACGAGGAAACTAATTATAAAACTTTCACCAAAAAACAAATTTGAACCACTATAACTTAATTTTTACTAGAACTACCAAATTTTACTATTACAAGTATGTTGAAGTAAAAAGGTGAAATGAGGAGTTAAGTTGCATTGTTTCAACGTAATACAAACTAAATTGTTGAAAATTAACGGTTGATATACTCAACTAAATTTGTAGTACATTTTTACTTCCTTTTACGAAGTAAAGGAAGTATTATGATCGCGAAAAATTTTTCTTTTCTGATTTCAACGGAAATATTGATTTTGATCATCTCTGAATACATTTTGACTAGTTTCGGCGTGACGTCTGTACGTACGTATGTATCTCGCATAACTCAAAAACGATTGAAATTTTGGATTTAGGACTGTTGCAACATCTAGTTGTGCACCTCCCCTTTTGATTACAATCGGTTGTACCAAAAGTGTCCAATAAAGCCCGAAATCCAAAATATTTGGATTTTGAACTTTTTTAACTACCGTAATTAGCCCTTTTGAGAGGTTTCAATGAAATAACATAAGTGGTACTTTTTTTCATTGGTTCCAGAGTTATAGCCAAATAAAATTTTAATTAATTAAATATTTGGATCTTACAAGGGGAGGAGAGACTTCATCTCTTTTTTAACTTTTTTTAAAATTTAAATATGTTGATTTATTAATAATCATTAACCTCTGATTGTAAAACCCTTTTACAATAAATAATAATTCAGTAATAACAAAAAAATATCAAAAGTTATGGCCCCTACATAAAAAACACGCCTCGTATTAATATTAGAAGTTAATTTTTATTTAGAAAATAATATCAGTGGATAAAGCCGTTATTTTATTATTAATTTTTGCGAATTGACAAATTTGCTAAAAGTTCAATCTTCTGTTTAGTCATTCATAGTAAGCTATTCAGTCATAAGTAAGCTACTACGCTGTTGTCATTTGATTAAGATAAATACATAAATATTATTTAATGACTACTGGATAAACGAACAAAAATGGGAACAATTTTCGAAAAGTTATGCAACAATATTGCTAATAAAAAAACTAATTACTTTATTACATATGAACGGTGACCGAACCATCTAGAAAAGAATGCACATTAATCCTTTTATCACCAAATAACAATACCTTATATTCTGTATAACTGGAGTAAAATGAAATGAATTGGTTACAAAGATTTGCAGTATAACGTTTACTCCTAAATTTATATAAAGGATCTGGTAGGCTGTACTATAAAAGATAAAACAGGTAAAGCAATAAAAACTTGCAAAATTATTCTATTCTCGTATACACAATTAAGTTTATCATCTTGCCCTTTAATTAAAATTATAAAATTAATATAAAAATTATAAAGTGCCATGAAATTTTAGCAACCTTCAGAAATTCTTCTATCATTATTTCTTTTTATTATTAAGCTCTGTATAAAGTGTAATTATATTGGATGTAAAAAAATAAAAATTAACATTTTATTACTATCTAAATAATAGCGACTCATTATTAATATTTTTTAAATCTTTTTCTTGAAATTAAATGTTTTTTTAAAAAGTAATCAGCAGTTGATTAATCACCAGGTACTCAGCACGTGAATACTATCTCAAGTAAATGAAGTAAGCATAAAATTTATGAAAATATAATTTCAGCTTCTTATTTCCAAAGTTTATACACTTAAATATGGTAATTTTAAAAACAATTATTATTATTTACATTAAGAAAATTATCATTATTGAGATAACACTATCCCATTAATCCTTAACAATTAAGCATTTGTAGATGTAGAAATTTTACAATGCTTAATTATATTTTTAATTTTTTTATTTTATAATTTCACTACTCTAAAATTAAATTTTTTTTTGTATCATATAAAGTAACTGTTTGACAAATTTTTTGTCTTACATCTTTAATAGATACACCTTTACTTCTTGATTAATCATTAAATTTGCTCTCAGACTCATGAATTTGCACTTTGAAGGGCAATAAAAACAAAAAAAACTTCTATTATTATTTTCTTTGTTTTCATAAATGATATAAAAAAATAAGCAAATAGTGTTGTATATATTTTAAAACTTATGTGTAATATTGGTCTTTATCTATTAATGCTATTTTGTATGATCAAATTTTCACTGAACGTAAAATAAAAATGTTTATGTCAGTTTAAAGATTTAGTGCACAATCATTTTTCAAAAAACAACTTTAGATCAGGTATAATAGAAGTTCAAAAAAACTCCTCTTCAGATCAGGGCCAAGATCTGAATTGCCCATCAAAATTTAAGTCTGATTTAACTGTTTGACCAATGTAATCTCTTTTAGCTGAAGTTAATATTTTTTGTGAACTGATTTAGTTGGTTGAATGTATTTTTTTAACTTTACTACTGATAATATAAAGAAAAGAATTAAGAGTCTTTTAAAAAGTTTTATAAATGTATTAACTGATATTGTCATTTACTACATATCAACAGCAATATTGAAACTACATCCACCTTTATTTAACTCTGGGTATATATAAAATCTGGGTAACAATTAATAGAAACTGTAACTGCATGATCTTTACTGTACATTTTTTAACTTGCAGGAAGCAACTCTTTGTAACATTTCAATTTCTGGAAACAACACTCCAACCTGTATATCGTTGGAGATATTCCACTCTCCTGACTAGGAAAAATGTGTTTCTTTTACGCTCTTGTGTGAAATAATCGGCTTAATTTTTGTATTACAGTAGATATGTTAACATGTTTAAAAAGACTGGCGATTAACTAATTTTGCTTTAAGTTTATAGCTTGCCTGGGTGTTATTAGTTAAAATTAAAGTTATCCACCATTTTTCAACTTTGTTTAACATGTTCAGGAAATGTGAAAAAGGCATAATCTTCAAATTAATCATTAAAGATGATTTATTTTGTAAAATAGAACAATTGAAAAAATTATTTTAGTCATGATTGGTTCAAGCCCAAGACTACCGTGGGACCATATATTTATGTACAAGTGGTTGGGACCAGAAGAATGGGAAGTTAAGCCAGAAAGAATGGTAAGAATATAAAATATCTAGAAACAGATTTTGAAACCAAATCCTAACAATCATATTGAATCATATCATCTCAATCTTTCATCTGAAATTTTTGGGTTTAAATCCCAATGATTAAATTAGATTAGAATTATTAGAGAATAAAACGGTATTAATAAAAGACTACAGAAGATAGGATAGGAGAACAGAAGATAGGATAAAGAAAATTAAATGAAACTTTAAAGAAAATGAAGCTGAAATGTTATATTATCAGAGCTAAGGATTAATATTTGCTGTTAAGAAGTAAGAAAAGTGCTTGTGAGAGACAAAATACATAAAGGAATTCATAGGAAAATTGTCTGAAATTTGGAGAGAAAAAGAAATTGTCAATAATTTCAAATTACACATATTACATCACAATTTCATAAAATTCCATGAATCCCCAATTCTCTCTCTCTTTCTCTTTCTCTTTCTCTGTCTCTGTGTGTGTATATATATATATATATATATATATATATATATATATATATATATATATATATGTGGGTGTGTGCAGAGTTATTCACATAGTGAATAGCTCTTTCTGAACTCATTTAACTTACAAAATTAATGAAGACATTCATATCAACATAGGTCTGGAAATGCTAACACTAAGTGAATCACTGTCTGTGTGTGTGTGTAAATATATATATATATATATATATATATATATATATATTATAATATTAAAAAGCAAATGCCTTTGTAAACTGCTGTATTTCAGTCTGACAACTTTTGCATAAAAGGATGGCTTTATATTCAAACTGAATGAAAATAAGAGAAAATTTACTAGATGACAACTTCTTCAGATTGAAAAAGTGTGTGTGATTGATTGATTATAAGGGAGTAATTTTGATCTTAAATTAATTTCTGATGGAAATTTAAAGAGAATTTTATGTTCAAAGAGAAATTTATGTACATCAATCATAGATTTAAAGAAAGCATTTCATGATGTGTACAGAATTAAATGTTTAAAATTTTTTGTAAAACTGAATTGAAATACACAAAAAGAAGTGTTGAGGTAGATCTCTAAGTACTGGATAGCTATGATAAGAATTAAGAATGAGGAAAATTGAACTCCAGTTCAGAAGATTGTAAGACAAGGATTCATTTTTATTCCCATTCCTCTTCTTTCATACATAAGAAGCACTAAACAAATTGAAAGAAAAATTTTGTACAGTGTTGCAACTGTAAAAGGGAAGAAAACAAAGATCACAGAATTTTCTAATAACAGCAAATAAAAATACTGAACAATACAGATTCACTGGAAAATATAAATTAAATGTTAGGATAAGTAAAGATAGTATACAGGGGGTGAATGAAACAGAATAAAAAGGAAAATGCTAGTGTATTAAATATAAAGAGTGATATATAACAAGGAAAATACTTCTCTTAAATGAAATGTGAATAATGTAAGGGAGAATAAAATGAAATGTGATACAAAAAGGAAATATTTATAAGTAAAATGCAAGGTAGAAAAAAAATTTCTTACACTTAAATAAAATATTGACAAAATAAGAAAGATTTTAAAAGTATATATAATTGAATGACAAGGTATGAAATAAATCTGCTTAATAGTAACTGAAGAAGAGAGCAATTTACAACAATTTTTTTTTAAATAAGAGTTAGCAAATCCTGTACTAAGAAATTATTTTCAACATGGTGTATACATACTCCCACAAGTCTGAGTTATAACATATGAGAATAAGTAAAAAAATTGAGAATTCAACTAATTTTCTCCTTCTGTAATGCAATTTTAATTTAACATAATTTAAAATAGTTTTTTCTTACCATTTTGAAGTCCCATATCTATAATATTCTCTTAAAAGTAAGTTATGTAATATACGACTACATTAAAAACAATACTGTTAGTACCAGTCATCTCTGCAACCTTATATATATATATATATATATATATATATATATATATATATATTTTATCTTACATATATGTACGTACACATATGTGTGAGTGGTGTATGTATATATATCTTTCTCTCCCACACCCTCTCTATGCCCCTCTCTCTCATATGTATCTACATACATCATGTACATTGTCACATACCAGTAAGAATACTGTAGTCAAAATTGTCATGTTTATTTTCATTACAACTCACTAAGTGTTTTATTTAAGAACTGGGTTGTATTTAAGTAAGTATAAAAATAAAACATGAAAAAATTTATTGAAAAGATTAAGATAAATTTGCTTTTTTTAAAACTTAATAACCTTGATTTTTTTTTAAAAAGAAAGATTAATGTATCAAAAAGTAGTCTAAATTTAAGTCTTTATTAAAGATGCTGGTACACACTTTTCAACAGAATTGCTTTTTCTTTTCCTAAAATTCCTAATCTTTTTAAAGTGGAAAAATCTAATTTTATATTTAAAAATATTTAGCTTTTCTTTCAAATTCTGAAGATTAAATTATAAAAAAAGAATAATTTTCTAACATTGTAGATCTGTTGGAAAAGTATCTTTCTACATACCCAGTTCATATAATTTGTTTTTTTTTAATAAAGAAGTTAGTCACAATTATAATTTAATTTAATTTACACCTTTTCATTTACTTTTTTTTTTGATTCAATGTACACCATGTGTGTACCAATACCAATGTATACCACATGTTCTTCTGTTATTCATTTTGTTTTTTGTTATTCAGTAATCTTTTAGGTAGAGTTCATAAGAAAGCTACCTATTGTAATGGGTACCATGATTTGACTTCCGGAAAATTTCGACATATCGTCGCGTTTCACATCCCCCAGACCCCAAAACCACTATCAGCTCAAAAGTTTATATATATATATATATATATATATATATATATATTTTACTTTCTTGTGGACACGATAACTGCCGTAATTTTGCGCCAATCACTTTCAAATTGTTCCTTAAAAATAACATGTACCAAAATCTCAGTCAAGTTCATTAACAGCTAAAATCACACTATGGGGCTGGAAATGGGGGCTTTTTCGGAAAAAAAAAAATATCGTTACAACTTTTTTATTCATTAAAATATAGAATTCATTTAAAGTTCTTACTATTCTTTAGATAAGGGCCTAAAACTTATCTAATTAAAGGTTTTTGATATCTCCAACCATTGACCCAGGGGGTGGAAAAAATTAGGTTTCGATGACAAAAAAAATTATCATACCTCCCTTAATATTCATTGTATCAAATTGGTTTAAAGTGGTCGTTAGTCCTCTAAACATTACCTAAAACATTTGTCTGAACAATTTTTGATATGACCAACCTGGCAAGGGATGACCAAAATGTTGCTGGAATTGTAAGTTGGGGCTTGTCGCATATGCTTAACGTGTGAAACTTTTTTCTCATGCAACCATTGTCATATTAAGTAAATTTGAAGTTTTTCTTAACTTTAAAGTCGAAATCTTTTTTATCCCCCTACTCAGCACTGGTGAAATCTACCTCCGCCTTCCGGCATGCCGAAAGGGTTTTTTTATTTAGATATAACACATTTGTTAAATAAATTTGTTTTTAAGTACTTGCTTTATTTATTTAATCTTTCCTTCACTGACAGCTATCACCTCTACATTTACTATATTAATTAAACCAAGGTGACCCTTATTTTTTAACTACTTTTCTCTGTTTAGCTTCCAGAACCATTGTAACTTATTACTTAAGAGGATGAATGAGGATGATAGTGTATGAATGTAAATGAAGTGTTGTCTTGTACAGTCTCAGGTCGTTGACCTGACCTGAGAAGTGTGGTTAATTGAAACCCTACCACCAAAGAACACCGGTATCCATGATTTAGTTTTCTAATCTGAATAAAGGTTGCTTTACTAAAGGTTATTGCCTTTACTAGGATTACCTTGAACTCTTGACTTCAAAATCAGCTGATTTGCAATGATGAGTTCACCAGTAAACCAACCTGGTGGGTTTATTTTTTAACTACTAGTTCTTGATCTTTTTTTAATAAAAATTTACTTCAGGCTTTGTTTTTCTAAAATTCTTAGAAAAAAAAACATTCATTTTAACCCTTTTCTAATTTTTTTTAATACCACTCTTTAAAACCCGTATTTTCAAGGAGACCACTCCTTCAATGGCTGCTCTGTAGACCATCTTGGGCACATTAAAAATGCATGCTGCATAACCTCTATCATCACAGTATACTCCAATCGATGTGTCCCATCTCTGTCTGGTATCCAATGCTGACATCAAGCAATGGCTTACAGCATCCCCCGGGGTAGCCAGCAGCAGCGATCCTGTTGGATCCCCACTGCTCCCCTCGAAGGCTGGCCTTCCATCATCACTTTCCACCCGAAAACCACCCAACTATCTCTTCTCTTCTGCAAGCTTCGTAGAGAGTACATCTTTAAACAATACCATACAAATGTTCCATTTTTCAAGCAAAGCCAACATATATTTCATGATCTCCTCTGGAGAGACCACTCCATCAAACGGTGTAGCCCATCTTGGACACATTAAAAATGTGTATTCTACATCATTTCCTTCATAACAGTACACACTGTTGGTGTCTCCCGTCTCCCTCTAGCATGAAGGTAGACATTGAACTATCCATACTCCGTGAGTATGGATCATTGGGTCGTCCAAAAATCCACCTCCCCGTGTCTCCTATTAAGCCAGGTCCTGACACACAGTATTAGCTGATGCGTCCACTTGCCAGGGGTGGCCACATCCCACTTCTCCTGCCATCCATCAAACATCCTGCTCCTGGGATCTGTGATCTCCATACCCTAGTATTTATCTGCCCACTCCTTCACCAGCATATCAATTGGAGACATACCGGATATCACGAGGACGGCTTCAAGCGACACCGATCAGTATGCCATGGCCACACGCAGTGCAAGTCTTCTATAAGTGCAGTGTACCTTAGTACAATTACGATTAACCTTCAGAAATTGAAACCATACGAGAGTTGCATATAAGATGACAGAGCCACTGTGGATGCTATCAGTCTTCTCCTGAAAGCACAGGGGCCACCAATGTTCCTCTTCAGCCTAGAGACCACCGATGACACCTTCACCGCTTTCTGAAGGGGTCACTTCTATTCCCGCCAATCCAACAGGGATCCTCCTTCTTCCCGTCATCTGGATCATTTTAGTCGAGATGCAACCTTGAGCTCTCTAGCCTTTAGCCAGTCCACTACCACCACCACCAGGGCTCGGTTGGCCCGGAGCTTAACCTTGCTAGCGTTCCAAGGTCGCCACCTGAGTACCAGAATAAGCAGCCTTCATTTTTATGGACTTCTTGTGTTCTTCTTCTAATGCAATGAGTTCTGCAACAGCATTTACAACTTCCTCCTCCGAGGTTAATGCTATGATATTCCTTATACAGACCTCCACAGTCTCTCCTTCTTTTTCCAAGCTACTTATAACCCCTGCATGTCACCTTGGATTTTCTGGAATAAATTATCAGCCTTCTGTCCCTCGTCCCTGATTCGAACTAGAACCTCCTCATTCCTGCCCTTATGGACCAACAGCACCTCTGAAGACTCCGCCCCCCTAAACTCAGTATTAAGGTCCTTCAGCACATCATTATATTTCCGATCCGCTTCAGTTGCCTTTATAACTACCGTTTTCGTGGAGATCTGAGGTTCTGATCTTCCCGCTTCCTTTTGCAGAGCCCTATATATATGTATACACATGGTCCAGTGAATTCCTCCTGGCTGAGTACTACATCAGCTTCCTGCATGGGAGTGCAAATATACCCTCCTCTACTCCAAATACCACATCACTCCTCGCATTAGTGAAAATGCCTTCAAAACCATTCTTCAACTGCATGAGCCTCTCCCTCTCATTCAATGAGGAAACTAGGACAAAAATCTTCCTGTCCGACCCATCTAAACTCTCCCCCAGAAGCACCTTTGTGGAGGCTGTGAAGGCCAGCAATTGGCCAGCGGTCAACTGTCCCCCAGTCATCCGGGCTCTAACCTATCTCAGGGACCGTTTTATAAAGAGAGGCCGCAAAGGCACCCTTTGACTTTGTGAGGTCAAGGATGATCGCCACATCACCATCGCGTTCACCAAAACAGGTCTCCTTCTTCTCAACCGAATGGGTATAACATCGCTTTGGCCATCACATCATAATTAAATCATCTAGCTCGTCGTTGTGCACTCCATCCAGTAGTTGCAACACCTTATTCTGACTAACCTCCCCATCCATCAGTCTGAATGACAAAATCTGCCCATGACCGCTTCTCCTTCTTATACACTACGAAATCTCTGACCAAATTGGCCAGAGACTTCGTTCTGTATTCGTTTGAGTGTCATACTGGTATTGTTTTCTGCCCCATCCTCAAATTCATTAGATACCATCTGGAGTCGGGCAACGAGATCAGGAATGTCCAGAGCCTTCACTCCATCCACTTTAAGAGCTTCATGGTGGTTTCTGGGCTATCTGTCTCCATTCTCTTCATGTCCTGTCCATCCCCTTTCTTTGTAAGCAGTTGTTTGGTTTCCTCCTCAACAGGCTCAATGTTCACTGCCACCTTTAGTTGTCGAACTGGTATACTATCTCCCCATGTCGGTGATCTCACCAGCACCCTGGAAGGTTTAAATACATCTTCCTTATCCATTTCACATTCTCAAATCACACCCAGTGCCGGGGGGAGAAAAACTGTATATACAAAAAAAAATTGATATAATTACAATTTATAATATCACCAACAACAGTAGCATTATTCGCAAGCTATATAATAGCTTATATATCTAAGCTAAATAATAGTCTCTGTTATCAAAAAGATAACCTGCCTTCTTGTTTACCACTAAAATTAAAATTAATCTACCTCTAAAAATATTTCAATGATATCAATATTAATAACAACTTATTGCCTGCTGGCAATAAAGCTTTAAAATACAAAAATCACAAGGTTGTCCATTATCCAAAATCTTCAGATATATTAAAAAATACATCCAATTAATTAACCACCACACTTGCCAATGTACAATCCAGTAAAAAACCCACAAAAACCAAATGAAAACTCAAATAACATACGGAGCAACAAAAACAAATTCACGCAACAAAATCTCCCACTCGACTGATCTTAAGCTTGAACTACCGAAATAAAACGTGATATTGACATTCTGTCTACTGATGACAGTGATTCATTACTATTTACTAATGTTATGTAGTGGAAACTTAAAAAGCTGAGATGTGTTTGTAGCAGATATAGTATGTCTGCTAGGCATATAGAGATATATAAATTCTGCTAGGCATATAACAGAGTTTAACCAATGAAAGATTTTTAAATACACAATTATATGATCTACATAAACAGTAGATTTATTGTTTGTTACCATTGCAAAAATTGTTATCATTGTATTGGTTTGTTATAACATAATGTTTGATGTGAAATCATTCTATTATTCAAGTATTTTCATTCAAAGATTCAGAAATTTTTTCAGAGCAAGTAAATTACCATTCCAGAGAGTCTTCATGCTTGACATTGTTTTCCTAAGCAGTTCACTTAATTAAAAATATTCACAAAAAAAAGGTTTTCAATTCTTTAAATTTTGACATTTCAAAGTTGGCTCGTTTAAATGTTTAAAAATTATTTTTAATTTGGTGCTTTTTCAGAGTAGTAGAATTTAAAGTAGTGAAAAAGAATCATTTTGGTTTTTAAAAGTAGATTTTGTATGTAATTTATTTTTAAATTTATCACTTTCAAATAAAATTTTTAATTTAATTTGGTTTTGCTCTTATTTTTCAGAATAAGTTTATCAATTTTTTGCCCCTATGGTGCTTGCTTCTGTGTGGTATTTGTTACAAAATTTTTTTTTATGTCAGCTTTTATTGGTATTTTTGTAAAATTAATCTTCTCTTTGCGTTCAGGTAAAGTGTGATTTTTTTTGTTGTGATTTGTTGAAAATAAAACACTACAAAAAGCATTTTTTCTGGTTGTTTACAGTTAAGAAAAACACTTTTAATTCTTTAGTGTCTTATTTACATAAAATTGAAAAGAAAATGTATATACTAACTCTTTTCAATACTTTCTATTCCCAATATAAATCATTGCTGTCTGCTTCTTTGTACACGTTATAACTGGTTACACTTTCCCTGCTTTTCATTCTTATATTTCTTAAAATAAAAATAATGCATTCCATTCCACATTATTAAATTACTTTTCAAGATGTAGAAATACTAGCTATGGTTCTTTGACTTTCCTCCCAAGACTTAACTAAAAGTTAAAATTACATCCTTTTTGGATTTAATAATGTAATGTTCTTAAGAACATGGATAAAAAGGGTATAATTTTTATTTATTAATGAATAGAATTGGGCTTAATGTATTGCACCCTATCACTTAACCTCTATTCAGCTATAAATTAACCCAGTTTCCACTTTGAATGCATGCAGGATAAAAGTGATGATTGGATTTAGTTTTCTACTTTAGGGTTCCAGTAATTATTGGAATAGATGAAAATATCTCGTTTCATATATTTCGCAGATTCATATAAATAGCCCTTTCAGTCTTTTTTCACCAAAACAGTGTAACTGGTAGTATCATCTCCCTTACTGCCTTATCCTGGTTTAAATCATTCAGAGGTCTGTTAGATTTTGATCTTAATGTAGTTCTCTGAGCTCATCATCAAGCTTTAATTTTTTGCAGCAATAAAATATCGCTAATTTCTCTTCTTTGAGTTGACCTTCTATGTGTTCTTACCACATACCAGTTCTGTAGTTTCTTTATAATAGTGGCTTTCTCCTCCTCTATGAATCATGAGACCTTGCCGTTGGTGAGGGGGCTTGAGTGCTCAGGGATACAGAGTAGCTGGACCGAAGGTGCAACCATATCGGAGAGGTATCTGTTGAGAGCCAGACTAAGGAATGATTCCTGAAAGAGGGCAGCAGCTCTTTCAGTAGTTGTTAGGGGCGTGAGTCACAATGACTTAAACGGCCGTATCAACATCACTCAGTCCTCTGAGTACTGCGCAGCTGAAAGCAATGGAAAACTACAGCTGCTTTTTTTCCAAGAAAATGTGGCTCTCTGCATTTTCACATAGCAATAATGGAGGCGCCTTCCTTGGTAAAATATTCCGGAGGTAAAATAGTCCCCCGTTCGGATCTCCGGGTGGGGACTACTAAGGAAGGGGTCACCAGAAAATTAAAAAATAACATTCTACGAGTCGGAGCGTGGAATGTTAGAAGCTTAAAAAAGGTTGGTAGGCTAGAAAATTTAAAAAGGGAAATGGATAGGGTGAATGTGGATATAGTAGGAATTAGTGAGGTTCGGTGGGAAGAGGAAGGCGACTTTTGGTCAGGTGATTTTAGAGTAATTAACTCAGCGTCAAATAATGGGCAGGCAGGAGTAGGTTTCGTGATGAACAAGAAGATAGGGAGGAGAGTGGAGTATTTCAAAACGCATAGCGATAGAATCATTGTAATAAGGATAAAATCAAAACCTAAACCGACAACGATTGTTAACGTTTATATGCCTACAAGCGCCCATGATGATGATGAGGTAGAGTGTGTATACGAAGAGATTGATGAAGCAATTAAACACGTAAAGGGAGATGAAAATTTAATAATAGTTGGAGATTGGAATGCAAGCATTGGAAAAGGCAAGGAAGGAAATATAGTGGGTGAATATGGGCTGGGCAAAAGGAATGAAAGAGGGGACCGACTTATAGAATTTTGCACGAAGTATAATTTAGTAATTTCCAACACCCAATTTAAAAATCATAATAGAAGAATATACACTTGGAAAAAGCCAGGCGATACTGGAAGGTATCAGATAGATTATATCATGGTTAAGCAAAGATTTAGAAATCAACTCGTTGACTGCAAAACTTACCCTGGAGCAGACATTGATAGCGACCATAATTTGGTGATAATGAAATGTAGATTGGGGTTTAAAAACCTGAAGAAAAGTTGTCAGATGAATCGGTGGAATTTAGAGAAGCTTGAGGAAGAGGAGGTAAAGAAGATTTTTGAGGAGGACATCGCAAGAGGTCTGAGTAAAAAAGATATGGTAGAAAATGTAGAAGAAGAATGGGAGAATGTTAAAAAGGAAATTCTTAAATCAGCTGAAGCAAACTTAGGCGGAATAAAGAGAACTGGTAGAAAACCTTGGGTTTCAGACGATATATTGCAGCTGATGGATGAACGTAGAAAATATAAGAATGCTAATGATGAAGAAAGTAAAAGGAACTATCGGCAATTAAGAAATGCTATAAATAGGAAATGTAAACTGGCGAAAGAAGAGTGGATTAAAGAAAAGTGTTCAGAAGTGGAAAGAGAAATGAACATTGGTAAAATTGACGGAGCATACAGGAAAGTTAAGGAAAATTTTGGGGTACATAAATTAAAATCTAATAATGTGTTAAACAAAGATGGTACACCAATATATAATACGAAAGGTAAAGTCGATAGATGGGTGGAATATATTGAAGAGTTATACGGAGGAAATGAATTAGAAAATGGTGTTATAGAGGAAGAAGAGGAAGTTGAGGAGGATGAAATGGGAGAAACAATACTGAGATCTGAATTTAAGAGAGCATTAAAAGATTTAAATGGCAGAAAGGCTCCTGGAATAGACGGAATACCTGTAGAATTACTGTGCAGTGCAGGTGAGGAAGCGATTGATAGATTATACAAACTGGTGTGTAATATTTATGAAAAAGGGGAATTTCCGTCAGACTTCAAAAAAAGTGTTATAGTTATGATACCAAAGAAAGCAGTGGCAGATAAATGTGAAGAATACAGAACAATTAGTTTAACTAGTCATGCATCAAAAATCTTAACTAGAATTTTATACAGAAGAATTGAGAGGAGAGTGGAAGAAGTGTTAGGAGAAGACCAATTTGGTTTCAGGAAAAGTATAGGGACAAGGGAAGCAATTTTAGGCCTCAGATTAATAGTAGAAGGAAGATTAAAGAAAAACAAACCAACATACTTGGCGTTTATAGACCTAGAAAAGGCTTTCGATAACGTAGATTGGAATAAAATGTTCAGCATTTTAAAAAAATTAGGGTTCAAATACAGAGATAGAAGAACAATTGCTAACATGTACAGGAACCAAACAGCAACAATAACAATTGAAGAACATAAGAAAGAAGCCCTAATAAGAAAGGGAGTCCGACAAGGATGTTCCCTATCTCCGTTACTTTTTAATCTTTACATGGAACTAGCAGTTAATGATATTAAAGAACAATTTAGATTCGGAGTAACAGTACAAGGTGAAAAGATAAAGATGCTACGATTTGCTGATGATATAGTAATTCTAGCCGAGAGTAAAAAGGATTTAGAAGAAACAATGAATGGCATAGATGAAGTCCTACGCAAGAACTATCGCATGAAAATAAACAAGAACAAAACAAAAGTAATGAAATGTAGTAGAAATAACAAAGATGGACCCCTGAATGTGAAAATAGGAGGAGAAAAGATTATGGAGGTAGAAGAATTTTGTTATTTGGGAAGTAAAATTACTAAAGATGGACGAAGCAGGAGCGATATAAAATGCCGAATAGCACAAGCTAAACAAGCCTTCAGTAAGAAATATAATTTGTTTACATCAAAAATGAATTTAAATGTCAGGAAAAGATTTTTGAAAGTGTATGTTTGGAGTGTCGCTTTATATGGAAGTGAAACTTGGACAATCGGAGTATCTGAGAAGAAAAGATTAGAAGCTTTTGAAATGTGGTGCTATAGGAGAATGTTAAAAATCAGATGGGTGGATAAAGTGACAAATGAAGAGGTATTGCGGCAAATAGATGAAGAAAGAAGCATTTGGAAGAATATAGTTAAAAGAAGAGACAGACTTATAGGCCACATACTAAGGCATCCTGGAATAGTCGCTTTAATATTGGAAGGACAGGTAGAAGGGAAAAATTGTGTAGGCAGGCCACGTTTGGAGTATGTAAAACAAATTGTTGGGGATGTAGGATGTAGAGGGTATACTGAAATGAAACGACTAGCACTAGATAGGGAATCTTGGAGAGCTGCATCAAACCAGTCAAATGACTGAAGACAAAAAAAAAAAAAAAAGTGGCTTTCTATTTGCATTTGTGCTACTAATATCTTTAGGCCACATTTCTCTGAAATGTTCTGTTACTTTTTGCATGCTACATACCTGCTTGGAAATTATTTCCTGTTCTACAGCCATCGATGAAAATTCTTTTTCTGCTCTACACTGTCAGTTCTATTTTTCCAAAGTAAATAACTTTCTTTGCCATTGTCACCTTTTGCCTTTTATTTCTTTTACATTCACTTCTATATTATAGTACACCTTTTGTTATTCATTGAATCTTATTAACTGCTTTCTTTGTACCTAATTTAATTAAAATTTTAATTCACATTTTATCATAACTAAATTATGATAATGTGGATAGATTATTAGATTATGTTCTATGTGTATTGCAGAGTGTGTTTTATAGTTCATTATTTGATTTCAGAATCTCTGATATCACTCCAAATTTTCTGGTTACAATTTACCTGTATGTGTCTTTTATAATTTTTATAAATGGTGGTTCTGTTGTTAACTTCCATGTTATTCAGAATTTTGAAATTCCACATCCTCGTTTTTTCTGCGAACATGTTTAAATTTTTTTATAATTTTCTTCTAGTCCCTTACTTCCTTGTTAACAACATATATTAGAGATGGACTTTGTTTCTCATCACCTACATATTGAGTCATCTATTTCCCAATATTTATTCTTTCTTATTGAAATGATAGGCAAACAAACCTATTTTTTTAATTTTTTTTTCACATAGGGTTTTGAATTCACTTGAATTAAATAATTCTCTTATTGTGTTATTTATCTTAACATACTCTTTGTAAAATCTTCTTATTCACTGTTATTCTCTGATTTTACATTATTTGATTTCATGTTAGTATTCATGTGTAATGAATGATAAATAATATTCTTGAACAAAAATTTTTCTAATCTTTTCACCTTATTAATTCCTCGTTTATCCAAATTTAACCTACTCATTTCCCTTTTTAAACTACTTAACAATTCTAATTCATTGAATTTCTAATATCAACACTCACTTAATATCATGGTTCTTTCATTTTTTGTTGGCTTTTTTCCAATAGCTCTAACAGAAATCTGACCGGAAACTTTATTTACTTCTAAAATATAATAATTTTATGAATTAAAAAAAAAAATATTTTAATGATCTTTTTACTATTTTCAAAGTGATAGTAAGAGACAAGTTTATTATGACATATGATAAATAAGAACTTTAAACAATAAGACCTGTTTAAAATCTTATCTAGCCAGCAGAGCACCAACAATTTTTGTTTTTACTAACTATATTTTTATACTGTGTAGTCCCCATTTATTTGGATTTAATTCATTCTGACTGAATCAGCAACAGGAAATTTTAAATGTATACATAATTTATTTTTATAAATATTTTGAATACTATCATTTTTTTCATAATTTTGTTCCATTTTTTTTTAATTTCAAGTTGACATATTCACAGTAGATTGAGTTGAAAAGCTAGTTAAATGTTGCAATAGTTAAAATTTAATTTATTAATTTTTTTGACAGAGGAAAATTAAATTTTTCTCCTTTACTTATCAGTAAATTAAACTACAGATTCTAAATTTATCATTTAGATATGTGTGTTTATATACAAGTATAAACTGCTCACCCCCAATAGCACATTGAACTCATCCATTTCTTATTTGATGAAATGTGAGTAGTGTTTGCAAATGTATTATAGGCATATTTCCTACTTTTTAGGTCTTTTTTTAAAAATAAACCTAAATGTATGTAAAGTTGAAATTTTTTATATATACATACTTTAAAACCAATTTCAAACAAGCTTTTTTTTTATTTTACACACTTACTAGACCACAAAAAACTAAATGATTCCAGGTTATCTGGACTTTCAATTATCCAGATTACACCCAATCCTATCTTTCTTTCTTTTTCCTGTTTAGCCTCCGGTAACTACCGTTTAGATAATTCTTCAGAGGATGAATGAGGATGATATATGTATGAGTGTAAATGAAGTGTAGTCTTGTACATTCTCAGTTCGACCATTCCTGAGATGTGTGGTTAATTGAAACCCAACCACCAAAGAACACCGGTATCTACGATCTAGTATTCAAATCCGTGTAAAAATAACTGGCTTTACAACACCCAATCCTATCTAGTATGGATGAATGAGTTCATAGTATATGTTTGTGTCAGCTAGAAAGCTGTTTATATTATTTACATTTTTATTGAATATAATCAATCAATTCACTTTTACATTAATGTAAGTATTTATTTTATGCATTCCTCGTAAAAATTAACATTCCACTTAAAACACTTTAAATAATTTATATATAAAAAAATGAGTGTGTTTTGAAGTGTTTTATCATTTATGTGTCAAGTAATTGATTAAAAAACTCTTAAAAATATTATTATACTGAAGTGTTAAATGTTAAAAAAATACTTATTTTTTACTATTTAGGTCATTTGAATTAATATTTTCTTCATTTATCTATCTGATGAGTGCTGGCATTTTTCAGTTAATGTACTTCTCATCCCATGCTAAAGAAAATTTCATGTTTAACTGTCTTACATTCTAAAAATGTTTATTTTTGATCTAGCATTACTTTTAAATCTAGAAATAAAATACAATAGTTTTATTATTTTATTATTTACTTATAAAAGTTGCACTGACTAAGTACTAACTTACACATGGTTTTATGTAGCTTATAAATAATCAATTTGTGCCACAGACTGTCACAGTGAACAGTATCTGAGATTTTTATTTATCTATTAAAATATTGTTATAATATGTATTACTCACAAAAAAATTCACCTTTCTGCTTTTTATTTCCTACATATTCCATAAGCACTTTTATATTATTTACTACTTCATTAGCTGATTTATAATTTAATAAAACTCATTAAAAATGTTAATTTTTAAATACAGCAAACAGATTATTTCTAAAGAACAGTTTTACTCTAGTCATTTGATAAAATTATCTAATTCTGATACTTTATGTTGTTTGTGAAAATTGGAACTAATATTTTGTCATTTTTTAAGTGCAGTTTTATCTTAAAATGGATTAATTAAATTTATAATTTCTTTCATACATAAATATATTTTATAGTCTTGAGCACTACATTGTATTTTATAAAGACTTGCTTTATTTTAATTACTTAAGTTGGATCTATTTTTATAAATTTATTTATTTTATTATTTCTCTCTTTAAATTTAATTTTATTTATTAATTTTAATCACCTACAAATCTACATTGTAGTCACTATTTGCAACTAAATATTTTATTAGATAAACTCTTTAATTAATTCATTTTTATCATCAATGAAGAGTAAAGTACTGTTAGTCATAGAATGATTAACAGTAAAATTACACATTTTTTTTTTAATTTAGTTAAACCTTAAAAAATAATTATTCATTTTTAAACACTTATAAATACACTTTATCAGTATGCAACACTATTGTGATTAGTGTCATTTAAATTTGTTTTTATGATTTTGATTTCATACATGTTTACAGATATTCTCTTCAAGGAAGATAAATGTGTAGTATGGCTGGTGAAAAAAATGCCAGTCTTGCTAGCCGGTGATGATAGCAATACTGGCAACAGCAGTGATAATTCTGATCGTGATAGCAATAATTCATTTCCATTTTCAAGCACTGCAGGGTAACTAACCAGTTATAGATGCTGATAAGAGATGAATGTTTAGCACTTGAAAAATGCCAAGCATGACTAATTTGAATCCACAACCTGATGAATGAAAGGCAAAGACACTTGCCATTGAAAGCCTTGTAGAATGGCACTGGAGTGGTCAACTCCACTGTTGTGGATTGTTAATGACACCAATCAAGAAACAGGTGGCAGGTTAGTTTTAGCCCATTTGCTAGTTACATTATTGAAACACTCACTGAGTGAGTGGTTCAATATTTGGATTATCCCAAATTTTGGTAAAATTTACTCCAAACCCTACAATTTTGTCTGAAGTTAAATCATTCCAAAGTGCTTCTAAATTTTGTTTTATAA
The DNA here is from genome assembly GCF_047948215.1 of Lycorma delicatula. NCBI lineage: Eukaryota > Metazoa > Arthropoda > Insecta > Hemiptera > Fulgoridae > Lycorma > Lycorma delicatula. Next base: position 84,783,857 of record NC_134460.1, read on the forward strand.
GCATATTCCTACTTTAGATCTTTGATAGTAATAATAATAGAAACACTAATAATATATTATTGACCATAAAATAAGTTATTACTTTTTTTTTATATTACCTTATATTACTTATATTGATGGAAGGGGATACAAGTTTTTAAAAAATTAGGATTTTAGCCTGTCACAGATAATATGAATGTATACTTCATAAATTCATTAATTTTAATAAATTAAAAATCCATATTTAACTATTAATAACCACTTTTTTAATTATTACAAAGTTGAATACATACAAATTAACAGACAATTTTTGTCTTTTAGTCAATGTAAATTTTTCACTCATATAAATCTTGATATATTATTGAGAAGATAATCAAATAAAGCTGAATTTTATATGATATTATATGTTCAAAATTTTAAATAAAATAAATGTCTATTAAAATTACAATGTCCAGGTTCATCTTAAAAGCCTTAATTACTTTTCATTGTTCAACATCTGCATTACATATTTAATTTTCTTTAAAGAATTTATAAAACAGAGAATTCATTATTTGCAACCATTTGATGAGATCGTATTTCATACAAGTTTGAAGAAATAATTCTATATGTGGATCAATAATAATCTATTCAGTACATTATAATAAAAACACTAGTACTTTATTTTATGATGGATTAAATTAACTAGACTAGAAATGATCAAAAACTTCTATTCAGTTAAAAAATGTATACTTTATTTTACTTTTATCATTAAATACTGTTATACATACATTAGCAATTTCAGATAAAATGTTAAATGTTGTTTGCAGATAATTTTTGTAATTTACAATGTATGCTTATAAAAATAAAATGAAGAATATATTCTTTTAATTAGGTTTTTTTTGGTCAGACATGCAAATTATATCATGTGATTTATTTATTTTGTATAAATTATTTCTTCATTGCTACATTACACGTGTGTGCAATGTATGTGATTTTTTACATGTAAGCCAGTGATGTAAACTGCTTTAACTAAAATATTGTGTCACATATTTTGATAATATAATAATAATAAAATAAATTACAGAAACTGGATGTTATTTGTTATAACACATTAAATTTGTTCTATGTGTATTGTATTGTACAGTACTGAGCATACTGATGCTCAATAAAAAATTAAAAAAGGTGGATGTAATAATTAATCTGAGCAAAATAATGCCATTTGTACTATGGACATTGAAAGGATTAAAACAAGAGAAAGACATAAAATAAAATAAGTTAAATGATAGAAAAAACTATTGAAAAATCTGATGTAAAAGAATATAAAAATCTTAAACATATGTATCTATGACATACAATTTTATATAATCTATGAGATATACTTCATATTATATAGAGTATTTGCTTTCTTTGATTTTATGTCTGGTTGTTTAATGAATTTTTACAATGTGTTAAATTTAGCTTTTGAATTAAAAATATGACTTTACATCAACACTATCAATGGTGCTCTGTAACTCAAAACAGGGATCACCAGGTTTCTGTCCACAACTATCCTCCAAATTATTAAATTTTCATTGTCAGATTCTTCTGTATGTTTCTTCTACACTTATTTCATGAAGTTATAATACAGTAATAATACATGGTATTTTTATTTTATATATGTTATAAATTTCTACTTAAAAATTATTCATATTTTATCCCATGAGCTAATTATTTAATAATTAATTTTAAATTAACTGATTAGTAGGAGTTTTAAAGTAATTCAATGATCAGTTTTTATCTAAGGTATTTTTCTTTTTCATTGATGATTACTTCACTACAAAAGTTTTAAGCTTGATTGTGAGCGTATATTCAAAGAATCAAATTTTTTTAGAATATGAAAAATGCCATGTCTGACCAAGATTTAAACCCAGGACTTTCAAGATGAAATGTTGATATTACCTCCCCACTACTTAGATGAGCAGAGTAGAGTATATTACCTTGTAATTTACTTTATTATTGTTTTTTTTTGTTCTGATTTTTACATATTCTGCTCTTAACTGATAAGAACCAATGATTGGTATTTAGTGGACTTGTTTTATGAGTTATTAAATATTTTCCCAGATTACAATGGATATCAGTTAAACTTGATTTTGTTCTTGGCTTTCACAACCTTCATTAAATTTTGGTTTTTTGCCATTTTCATTTGATTCTGTTGCAGATCCAGGTAAAAATGCCACTAATACTGTACATACTGCAACATAAAGAAAAAAAATCAGTGATGTTAGTTTTAAAAATAGAAAGTAGCTTCTATATGTATAACTATGTAAAACAATATTATTTTAAAAAATGTTATTAAAAAAAAACATATTTTACTAACCTGTTAGTAATGCTATGAAACAGTACACAATAATATTGCATTTTGTATCTAACACAGTACCAACTATTTGACTGGAAATTATTGTACCTAATCTACCTGACAGTAGAGATAAACACACAGCCATCGCCCTGTAAAAAAAAAAATTATAATGATATTTATTGTTTTATTTCATTAATTTAATCTCTGTTATTATCAGTAAAACAGTTATTACCTTATTTATTTTTATTTCAAGATTAAACTGCTTACTGATGGTATTGATTTCCTCTGTGATGTTTTTCAGTTCTTGAACTGATCTTGGTTTCTCTTCATAAAACTTTGTTTTAAAATAATTTCACAGTGTTAAAGAGACTACGTATCTATTTAAACAAGTAAATAAATATTTAATTTTAACTGATATATAAAAATACATAACACAGGTCAAATTAGAAATGGGTAGGTGTGCTACTCAAAAACTACTACTCAAAAATGGTTTGGTCTAGTGGTGAATGCGTCTTCGCAAATAAACTGATTTCGAAGTCGAGAGTTCCAACGTTCAAATCCTAGTAAAGGCAGTCACTTTTATATGGATTTGATTACTAGATCGTGGATACCGGTGTTCTTTGGTGGTTGGGTTTCAATTAACCAATCATCTCAGAAATGCCTGAGACTGCATAAGACTACACTTCACTTACACTCATACATATCATCCTCTGAAGTAATACCGGAAGGTGATTCCCAGAGGCTAAACAGGAAAAAAGTGTGCTACTCCAAATATAAAAAAAGATTGTTCCAATATTTGTCAGAATAGTTCAAGACAAACCATGGTAAAATCTCGGTAAAAGCATGTCACAAAATAAATATTTTTAAAATGAGAATTAAAGTCCACGTTAAAACTTAAAAATAATAAATACATAAACTAGTACTATTACTCAACAACGTTTAGAAAACGCACATTGTTGGGATGGATTGCTGGACCAGTAGAGAGGCAAGAAGAGTATTTCTGCTTTGTAAACATTTTAACATTACTTGTTTTCTGCAATTTACATTCTACATCTTATAATGTTTTACATTATCTCAGCGAGCATTGACAGTTACCAAGAGTTAGAAAATTTTGGTTTCCATCAGTTTTGCAGAATTAATTTTTCCAGCAAATTATTAATTCTCAGCATTCATGTTCTTCTTTCTGGCCCAATTTAAAAATCAAAAGTTCATTTGCAATTTCTCTTGGAGTACTGCCGGCATACATTATCTGCTTCAATTATTTAAATATGGGTATTTTGTAGCCAGCCATTACCAGAATCAGCAGTCCAGCCTTATCATTTTACATACATTGAACAAATGTATAACTCGTCTGAAAAAGTAATTGACTTTCCTTTCCATCCTTATAATTTCATTTGTTTAAAATAGTTTTTTTAAATCATATTTCATGTTTTCTACCAAAATTTTCCCATTATTTTTAGTTTTCTTCCATCTAAAAATCATAATCCTCAGAATTTTCCGCAAAATCTTTTGCATGCAATTTATCTGCTGATCCAAGTTTTCTGTTTTCAATACTGCTCATAACTTTTTTAAATATAGGCAATATTTTATGGTGTATTTGAAAATTGTATACATAGTCTCTTAATGTACATCTTTGAAAGTTATCAATGTTAAATTTTTTTTCATTCTTTTACAAGATTTTCTGGGCGTATTGAAATATTAATTTTCTCCCAATTTATTTAATTCTGTTGTAACTTTACGCTCAATATGGGCAGAGTACAGCAAAGATTAGCTACAAGAATTAGAATTTCTGAACTTAGCATTTCTGGATTTTCTTTATTTATTTTGTTCTAAACGTTCATTACCATACATTTTCTTTAACTTTTTAAAGCCACATCTTGTCCTAATTTGCACTTTAATATTAGCTGAAACATTGCAAAAGTAAGCATTATTGGGAGGACGGTTTAAAAAAGAAAAAGGTTAGTAAAAAGTATTAGTAAAAAACGTGGAAACGAAAAACACAAAATTAACAAGTCGAGTTCAACAAAGCGTCTGGCTTCTTGCTTTTACAGTATCCTGTCGCGGGTACACTACCTCAGACACACTAGGTAGAACTACTTACTTTTCATATGTGTGCACATCTCTTAAACTTCGACAGCTATAAATACATGAAAAAATAAACAAATAAAATAAGCTTTAATAATATAGTTTCGAAAATTCCACTTATTTATGGACAAGGATTTTAGGCACATATTTGTCCTCAAATATTTGTTAAACCAAACAAGTAGAAAATTCAGGTTCTTCTTTGTTAATTTAGTATTAATTAAAAAACCGACAGAATTATATTGGTTCCAAAAAAAAAAAAAAAGTTTAATTCTATTTTTATTAAATTTGTGGGAAGCTGTTTTAAATAGGCCAATAATTTACTAAAAGTAGTAATGCTTTCATAATATTTTTGTCTTATATTGTAGTACAATAATTTATGAAAAATATTAGTATAATATAATAATTTGGCGTACCAAATCAAATAAGAGAATTGCACAGTATAACACAATGATAATTTCATGAAAACCGTCCTTTTATCGATTTAATAGACTGATATATATATATGTCAGCATAGTAAAAATTTAATAATGATGACAACAAAGTTTTATAAAAAACTCTTCAAAGTAAACCTGTACAGTTAGATTTTGTTGAAGACCTTGAACTGTTCGTGGCCCTAAAAACTTCACCGAACTACGTAAAGAAGAGAAAATACGCAAAAAAGGACGTAAAGTACTTAGATAAGTTTACAAACTTACCTGACTTATAAATTTCCCTCTCATTTGAGTTTTTATAATGGTTAAACTCAACTCGTGCCGTGACTGAAATATTTACAAACATGTAATGTTTGAAAATGTTTAATAATTAATTTTATGGAATTCTACGCATTTCATCGGGTAGAGAACCATAAGAAGAGCTGGGAATTGTTAATATTTTGCGAATTTTCTTCCATCGAGAAATCATTTGCACCCACCAGCTCATTGCATCGACCAAACACTAGGGCCCCAGAAAAATGCATTCCTACTGTAATTTGGGTGTGAGCTTCGTTCACCATGCTGGGTGAACGAAGCTCATACGCGACTATTCTCCCAGGTCATCCACGGTCAAACAATTTCTTCCCAGTCTAAAGGATTGGAACGCAACAAATAATTCCATCCATAAATTAAACAAAATAAATGAAACCGCCATTAAAAAAATAGTTACCCGCCCAATAAAACAAAGATACAGCAGCAAAGGACTTTTGTCCAGATTCTGCGGTTAGTAGGGAGATACATAAATCTCCCACTGTTCTTGTGTTCCGTTCCGTTACTAATCTTTAGCCACCCACCCACCAGGTTGGTCCAGTGGTGAACACGTCTTCCAAATCAGCTGATTTGGAAGTCGAGAGTTCCAGCGCTGAAGTCCTAGTAAAAGCATTTACTTTTATACGGATCTGAATATTAGATCGTGGATACCGGTGTTCTTTGGTGGTTGGGTTTCGGTAATTCTCGGAGGCTAAACAGGTAAAAAAAAAAGGGAGAAGGAAAAAAGGGCTTAAACCCACTTGCCTTACTCGTTTACAATTAAAAGTTATAACTTGTGATAGCAGTGTGAAATTAAATACTTAACGAGAATTAACATGCTTACATACAACAGATAAGATACCGTAATAACAATGCTTAATTTATTTTTCATTGCGAATATGAAACTTGAAAAGTTATGTACATGAAACTTCTAGTTTGTAACTTACCTTGTAACTAACAAGATATATCTTAGCAAGAAAATTTCAGAATTAGCGTATTTTTGAACATACATATTTGTATATTTTATTTATTATTCTATGTATTTTTTTTATTATTATACTTCAAAAGAAAAAATTCAGGTAAGATAAGTAAAATTAAATTATTTGTCTTGTTGGATAATTTTTAATGTCATTTTAATTTTAATACTACTATAAATTATCAAGATAAAAACACAATGCCTGAGCTGAAAAAATGTACAGCTTTTCATTTACTCATTTGGAAGATATAGATGACTGCGGTGTAGGTCTACAAGTTACTGATTTGTTTTTTGTTGGCGTTATATCGCATAAACATTCAACTATTAAAAAAAATATATATATATCCATGACCTATTGCGCTTAGCATTTGTATTATTGTATACTATGTTTTAACATGCGAAAAATTCCGGTCCAGTTCCTATCATTGAGTAAAACATTCGTTCTCTTTGTATTTTATGCTGTCACCATTTTTTCATATTTGTATCTTACATAAAGAATTATTTAATCTTTTATCAAAAAATGTCCTTTGGTAGAACTGTACTTTGATGCAAAACAATGGTTCTTTGTCCTAACAACTGGATTTCACTTAGAGCAATAAAATCTCATTTGTTTTTTTGTTTTTAGAAAAAGATCTGCTGTAAGTAAAAAAAAAAAACAAATATTTTATAATGTTACTGTATATTGTCAGAACTGATCATTTGATTTCTTTAAATCTTATTTACATAGAAATAAAACAAGTAATCATAACACAGAAGTTGCTTGTAGCATATAACAGGGAATGATCAAAGCATAGCTGGTAAGGTGTATTACTACTACTCTTGTTAAAATGTTTACGCCTTGTTCCATTCCATGCATTTCTAGAGATTATCCAAAATGATCATGAACCATTTATTGAAATAGATGTTGATACACCATGCAAAATTTGTTCATTGTTTGGAGAAGATCATATAAATGTAGATTATGTAGGATTATGTAAGATCATGGAAATTATAGCTATTTTGGCTTGCAGACAGGTAGTTGATTTATCAAGATGGCATTTGAATACACCCATGAGTTATGCCTAGGTCAAGAAATAATCTTCAGTGGTAATGAAATGTTTAAAATCTGACTTGGTCTTTGCAGAATCTTTTTATAGCTATGGTTTAGAAGATGATTTAATTAGAAAGAAATGCTGGATGTAATTATACTAATTGTCGATAAGTAGTTTAGTTTCTGTTTGATTCTGTTATTTTAGATACCAATTGCAATTATTATTGATGTGTTATTGAATTCATTTATTTTCTTCCTGCCTTATGACAATTAATTTCAGGAATACACCTGATTACAAACAAGTAACTTGAACCAGCCTACTTAATTTAACACTGATATGAAAAAAGATGTTTTAAGAAATATGATGACTAATGTTAGTCAGCTTCATATAGTAGGTGGTTGAGCATGGCTGGAAAACACCCAACATTGGGTCTCTCCCTGCTTGGTTTAGGTTGGTAATTCTAACCTCTAATAGTTAGTAATACTACCTATAGTAGTTCAGCTGATCAGAACGATCAATTGTAGGCAAATTACTGTTCCAACCCATCAAATTGTTAAATATGTTCAAATTTATTATAATAAAGATGCAAATAAAATTGTTTTTTGAACTAATGACCATAACTGTTGATGCCTACTCTTTCATAATAAAAAAAAAAAATTGTTTTTTAAATTGTAGAAATAAAAATAACAATTTTTTTCCTAAAACTTTTTTAATATTCATGTTCTTCCAACATTAACTTACTATATTATGAATTCAAAGTTTGATCTAACTGGCTGAATATAACACATTTATTATGATGTTAAAAATTACTTAATTGAATCAATGATATACAGTGTTATAAAAATGTATAAATATTCTATATTAGTTTTTTTTTTAATCAGAATATTAAAATTGTTGATATTTACCTGAGATTTGTTGGGAATAAGTCAACTACAGCACTGGTAACAACAGGTATTCCTGAACCAGTTAATACTATCATAACTGTTATAGTAGTAAATACATAATCTATTTCATTTAATAGAAGTACTGTTACCGTTGTTAGAACACTGCAGAATGCAAAAGCAGCTGAAAAAATATAAGAAATGACTTAAAAAAATTAAGTTTTTACTTTTTTATAAGTTTTTATAAGTAGAATGATTTCTATTAATTACAAACTTTGTAGGTTATGGATTCCCTTAAATTGAGTTTAATGTTTTTTAAATATCATTAATAATACAATTTAATTCTTTTAAAATTTTTCAAACTTCATTTTTCAATATCCTAAAATAATCAGTGGCTTAATATAATTATTATAAATACTACCTAATAATCTAGGACATAATCCATAAATTATATTTTTCAGTTTTCTGGATATTTTTAATATCATCAAAGTTAGAAAGTTCTTATAAGCTCTTATTTCAATGTCACAGGTGGAACTGATGTTCTTTGAAGACTGTTTGTTATTTGTTTCAAAAACAATATTAAACATAGTATTATTGTTGAAAAACTTACCATAAACTTCCAAACTGTGAACAGTGTGATGTGGAGACAACATTATAGAGATAACATTGACCTCTAGCCAATGGTTACCCCTGGACCAGGTCCATTCTTGACAAAAATATGTTTCTGTGTGCAACCCCATGAAAGTTGAGAAACGTTGGTTCATACATACTCCAAGCAGGCTTAAGAAGTACTTGCTAGACTTTGAATAGTATCTGAAAATGCCAGAGGGAGAATAACATCTTATCTTGTACCCCATGAGAAAATGTGCATGGACTAAATTTTGTTAGCAGAAAGATTGGTGCATTCATCTGGTTTAGTATATGAAGGAATTCATGTAATTGCACTCAATGTTAGATGATTGTGATGATGCAGCCAGACCTAAGTGGTTATCTCATGGCTTGATAATGCCCTGTTGTGTTGGACAAGGGTCACCTTAATCTTATTCATTCACCATACTGTTACTTCACAAGTGGAAACCATCAAGGGTTGCCATCCTGTTGCGTAATATGTTGCTTGACTTTGCAGGTGTAATCATGTGGAGTTTACTTAGTAGGCACATAATTGGTATGCCAAACATATTAATATTGAATTTTTTTTTTTAATGAAGTAATTTTACCTTCATTTGTAATTATATATATATATATATGTTGTAATTAATTGAATCTTAAAAATAAATAAACCCTACCCTGTGAGTTGGGAACCTAGTTGCAGACTCCTCTCCTTTTTTTATTAAAAGTTCCTTTTTCTAAGAATTAGAAAGAAATTCTTGAAAATATTTGCATGGACCATAGCATTTTTGTATGATAGTAAAATTTAAACAAAAGGGAACACAAAGGTCTTTGAAACATGATCTCATAGGAGGAATTTCAAAATTAGACAGATTAATAAAATATGAGAAGGAGCTAAGAGAAATTTGTGGCAGAATATTGTAGAGACAAACTATGTTGTTGAAAAACATACTGAGACATTCAGATTTAGTTAATTAAATAAGAAAGACTGTAGAAGATAAAAACCATAGAGGAAGACAAAGATTTGAATAAATAAATCAGATAATTAATGATAAAGGAGATTGATTTGTTGAGGTTAAAGGATTAGCATAGAATAGAAGTGATAGAGAGTAACTCAAACTGCAAAAAAAAGCAGTCCAAAAAAGCAAAAAAACCAAAAAAAGCAGAAAATATATATTTAAAATTTTAACTTACCTAGAACAAGTTTTCTTGAAAATATTTTCATTAGTAATATAATACATATTAATCCAACGCCAGTTAATAATCCAATAATAGCTGAATTTATATAAACTGAGAAATCAATCATATCATTACAACTTGCAAAGTAACTGTTTTGTATTTTGAATTCATCATCATAATTAATTTTCTCAGAAAAATTGTAATATTGATTAGGGTCTGTTGTACTTTCACTTGAATTTTTCATTGATCTGAAATTCTCTACTGCTTTGCAGAATGTTCCTGGTTGATTAGGATTATTTTCTTTGTACTGTGCAATTCGATTAAATGTTTCTGGTACCCACAGAAACATACCATTGTTACTGAAAAAAAATTGATTGCTTTTTAGAAAATTTAATTAAAATTTGTTTGCATTTATGATTTTATTTCATTTGTGTTACAGGCAAGAATAAAAAGAAACACAAAAACACATTTTCCAATTTTTAGTCATTGAAAATGTATTATGATGAAATCTATTATGAATTACTTGTGTTTTACATGACATTTTGAAAGTTGTGTACATATTTTATAATGGTATTTTCATGATTTAAATGCTTGAGTAGATAAATATTTGAATTATTAAATGTGTTTTAACTTTTTGTTAACAATTTATTATATTATTATTAAAGAAGTTTGAGAAGTAAGTGTTTCAAAGGATTAAAATTTCTAATGAAATGGTTATTTAGCGTTGTAAAAGAAATACCACTAAAAATACAGACCAGAAAAATGGTAAAAATAAAGCACTATGTAATTAAAATATTCATTACCAATTTAACAAAACTTATGAGAAAATATGTAAATAATAAGTAAAGAATTATTATTATTAAATTTACAAGGAAAGATATTAAAAGTAATTTAGATGCTTTTTTACTACAGTAAAAATTTATTACAGTAATTTGTAGTAATTTACTACAGTAATGGGAAGGGTATAATGCCTAAGGCTTCTATAAGCCCAGATTTAACACCAATGGTCTATTTGTTGTAGGGGCTATATTAAATGTAGTGTATTTAGAAAAACATTACAGTGTAAAACATTTTCTTATAACACAATTCTGTATTACAATCTTCCAAAATAAAATATACTCTGATAAATTTAACTTACTTTTTCCAATTTTCTCTTTAAAAAGCTTTCTCTATAATTATCTTATTATACCTAATAGTAGCAGTTTTATATACATTCTTACAAGTGAACACCCAATGTTTCATGCAGATGAGTCAGATTTATAGTAAGGTAACCAAAAGGATACTTGAATAAAAAGAAGAAGAAAGGAAATTAAAGACATGAGAAGTAATTGACTTCACATAGAAAAAGCTGTTTTGAGATTATTTTCAGTTCTTTTTAAATTAAATTAATCTTCTTATCTAGTTTTAAAATTAGACATTCTTTTCTATTTGAAGAATTTCAGCATTCCTATTACATGCCATTAGTTAAATTATAATTTCAATATTGGCATGTTTTATAACTCATTTCTCGTGTCTAAAAAAAACAAACAGTAATTGTAATTGAGCTTCAGTTTGATGTTACAATATATTAAAAAAGGGTGAATTTTTTATAAAAATTAATTGATCATTTCTTTTTTTAATATCTTTTTGAAGATTAAACAGTATTGCCTAATAAGGTTAATGATAAAGGAAAAATGCTGCAATAATTAATAATATAAATAAATACATTGCACTGATATAGGTTGCTAAAATACAGATATTGGATAGAGGTACTAATACTGACCAAAAGAGAAATAGAAAGTAAATAGTTGTAAATGAATTGATCTTGAGGTAAGAGATCAAGAATGGAAAGTACCAAGACACAAAACATAAAAACATGTTGCAAGAAACATATACAATTAATGATATGGATCCCCAAAATAAAATGAAAGTGTGTAAGAGAAAACAACAAAAACTTATTAAGAATAGCAGAAAAAAGACATCTGAAAGATGTATTGGTAAGAGTAGAATGATTTATGGTAGAAATCCTGACCAGAAAAGAGAGGGAGAGAAAGATACTTTTATCTGGATGTAAATTTAAAATATCATAGTCCTTTTGCAAGAACAAGTAAATGGCTGCAGCAATGAAATAAGAAGAAATAGACATTACTGTTTTACAAGAGTTGTTTTACTGTTTATTTTCAAGGGATTTGGAAGCCTGACTTTACAAATAAGTACTGCTAATTAGTGATTAAGCCTCTTGAACAATCACTAGATAAGAATCACTTTCTAAAAAAGTTGATAGAAATCTACCCCTACCAATCTGTACAAAAAATACACTAGTTATATACATGGCCTCACATATTATAGCGATCTACTTGTTAAAAATCCAAACTGGGGGAAAAAGGGATCAAGAATTATGAGGAGTTGAATGAATTACCCTTGGAACAACCACAGAACAAGGCAAACCTTGCCCAAAGAGAATAGCTTGTAAACACCCTCATAGCAGGTACGTATTATTCTCATAACACAGGAAATTAGACAATTTTATAGAGGATGAGGGCAACATCTTACTGATGATTTATACATTAATCAGCTTAAATACATGCTGGAACAAAAATTATTTTTCTCCTAATGATAAATATCCAAAAACATGCTGAAGCTCCTTAAATAGAATCCTGCTCATTTCAATAATTATGAATTTTATTTACAGTCTAGCTATAAATTATTCATCCAGATTCTCAGAATGAGATAGAGAAACCATTTTGATTGTAAAAGCCAGTTGGTAATGATGATTACTGGTATTTGTGATTACTAGTATTAATGACTTGTGAATAGCTTTCTTGTTGCCTACTTAGCTAAGAAATTTAATTTTGTTTATTTTCTTATGTAAAGCTTCTGCATGCATGTGTTATTTGTGATATGTGTGGTGTTTTTTATGTTCATTATTATATGATTACATACCCACCAAAAGTACAGTATAAATTGCATTGTACATATTAATGCAAAATTGAAATTCAGAGGCTTTTTAAATAGAGGAACTGTTTGATGCCACATCTGAAGTAAAAATGCTGTTATTTTCATTAAGTCACGGTTAGTTTTTGTAACTTTTTCTCTTTCGTCAATTACTACATGGTTAACCTGTGAAAAGTAAATATTTTTATGTGTATGTTAAACAAAATAAAAAATTGTACTGGATTACAGTTAATTCTCTTGCTTCCATAGGGAATTAGAAAACGTTCCTTGTAATTCTTATAGATTTCAATAATTCAGTTTAACTAGTTTACATGGAAATATATTATATATAAAACTTATTTAATTTTTCTTTTTTTGATTTTTTTTAAATAGCAGTTTCGTATTATTCAAGGTCTGACAGTAAGTTTTTGAACCCATTTTAATAAATTTACTTTGTTTTGTTGATGATAATCGATAAAATTCCTGTCAAAAAAATCCTTTCCTTCAGTGTAAAAGCCCTATGTACTTCTCAAAGCAGTTTGAAAGTGGTTTCCTGGAATGCCTTTTAACAGTGCAATCAAATTACTTTTGTTGTAAAAATATTTCTTTTAATGTAGAAAAGAGATAAGTCCACTGTAGCAAGATTCATTGAATAGAAAGGTTGTCCCAATCTTTTTTTTTTTACTAACTATATTCCTGTTGCTCTTTTGCTGAGAAAAGTTTAGATTAAATTTTTCATAAAATATATTAAGTCTACTTGAGTGTGTCCATGTCTTATGAATTAATGGGAATGCATAATTTTTTTTGATATAGAAAAATTTACATAATATCTAAATACAAAAGTTAATAAAATTGTATTGTGAGGATTTTATTAATGTGTATTATGTTAAATGAAGAGATTTTAAGTGGTTTGTAGTTTTATAAACAAGAAAAAGACTAAAAAGGATATACAATTTAAAAGTGTATGATAGTAGTTTTTTTTTGTATGTTAGCGTGGTTCATTTGGATGGCAGCATCTAGATGAAGACTGATAAAATTAAATTTATAAAATCTGTTTAAGGGTTTACCAACTAGAAATTATTCTAGTGAGATCAGGAACATATTGGTTGAGAAAAACAGAGACTACCCTGGAGTAGTCATACAAGAACTGAGAACCTCTGTTAATGCATATTCAGGAAATTTTGGAAGAGAGAGAGAGGGATCTCTCTCTCTCTCTCTCACACTGTCTTTCCAGAAGAAAGGAGGATAAGATCTTTTCATTATTACCCAGTGGCAAGGTCTAGAAAAAAATGAAGAAACTGGCACAGGTACAGCTATTTTTGCAGAGTTAAATGAAAAAATTAATATTTGTTTATTGTAATTACACCTCTGGAATTGTCGCAACAGTATCTTTTTAATATACAAAAACAATAAAATATCCTCTTATCAGAATGGTAACATTGCTATGAGACAATTTGATATCTATCAGAAGCACAGAATAATGAGTTCAAAAACTTATGGGAGGCCTTGTATAATTCAAATACTTAAAAAAAAGAAACTTACATACACTCTCACACTTTACCATAAACTTACTAACAATTTATTAATATTCATATTTAATAAAGTTATTCCAACATCCATGGGTTGAAATCACTCTGCAGAGACAAAGCTAACTGAAATCATATAACATTCTCTAGAATAAGTTAGTATTTGTTTGGTGTAGTTTCTTAATAATTATACTATGTTTATAAATAATAGTTTTAACATGAAAGTTGTTTAAAAGATTTATAATTATTTCAAATTCTTATTTTCTGAAAATAATTGCATCAGTGTAATTTAGTTGCATAATGTATGCCATTAAAACAAATTGATTTTAAAACAACCATTAGCTGGAGTTTAAGCACTCAGTATTTTGCAGTACTCGTAATGATCTTATTATAATCTTCCTTAATAAGTAATGTCTAATTATTGTATATATTATAGATGATGATTAACTTTGTGAATGTTAACAAAGAACAACAATATATTGATCAGATTCATGGTAATGTCTTGCAGGGAAAAAAGGAAGCAGGTGAAGTATTCATTAACTGGAATTAGGATAGTCCAAAAGTTACATAGCAACAAATATAAATCTATATGAATTAAAGAATCAAATTTAGAAATATATAATTCTAGAATTCTAGATTATTTGATTTTAATTGTGTAGATCATTTTGAAATTGTTTTAAACAACTAAAAAAATAACATCTTAAGATAATTTTTACTGTAATTTTAAGTTTATTTTTGGTTTATTGAAGCTGCATTTTTTATAGGCAATGAGTAAACACATTGACAAAGACGTATGTTTTTTAACTGTGAAATAAAACAACATTTTCATTAACTTATTATTGTAATGTTGAGGATTATTTCAAGAATAATTCAGTTATTAAAATGGATATTTTCATTGAAATCTGAAAACCGATATTTTTCACGATCACAATACTTCCTTTACTTCGTACAAGGAAGTAAAAATAATGCAGAGACACAACATTAAAAGACTTGCTGAGTGTGAGATAAAGCTTTCTGAATTGAGGGAATATGCAAGAATGTATTATTTCCTTCATTTCAGAGCTCAATAGATGTATCTTTTATTATTTTTCTCATTATTTTTTTTTTTTATTTATATAAAGTTCAAGTTTTTTCTTCTCTAAAATACAATTTTTTTTCACCTACACAAATTTTAAATAAAATTAATATTTTAAAAATATTTTGACAGCAAAAGATAAAACGTTTGCAAATTCTGCTTAAACCATAGATTTTTTGAAGTTGGTGATAAATTAAGAATAGATTGTTGTAATTTAAATTTATAGCTAATTTTTAAGTTAGAGTTAAAAGAATTCAAAAAAATTTTATTTTTTACTATAGTAGCATACAAATTAATAAGAACACAGGGAATTTTTTTTATATCTATGTTGTAGGTACACTGCTTGACCACACTCATTCTTTAAGTTGCCTGTGTTATGTCAGGTTATTGTTCTTTGGCTGTTTAACAATTTTCATGTTATAAATGGTGTTTTGTAAAAGTTAATTTCGTTTTTTATTACAAAATCCTATTTTCTTATTTTTTTCTGAATATTAATATATATTAATATTAATCTGAATATTAATTTTTGTTTTGAATATTAATAATGGACATAACTCCAAGAAAACATTCAATAATTATTTCTCTTTCTGAGCATACCAGTATGATACGACATATAGCTTTTGAGTGTGGTGTTAGACTAGGGACAGTGAATGCTATTTTAAAGAAATTTAAAGAAACTGGTTTCTTTTAACCTCAAAGAAAAGGCAAATGTAGCCGTAAAAAAAAATTCTCCAACACAGAATCAATTATTAGTGAGAAAAAGTAAACTTGAACCAAAATTATCTGCTGTAAACTTAAATTGAGAATTAGCAGCCAGTGGAACAAATTTACATGTAACAACATTTAGACACCGACTTACTGCAGCTAGATGGAAAGCTCATAGGCCAGCTAAAAAGCAGCTTTTAACACCTGTAATGTGCAAAAAACTACTTTTTTGAGCCAAAGGACATGCTAACTGGGCCAAAGAAGACTGGACAAATTTTTTTTCGATGAGTCACATTTTTATGTTCAGAGGCAAAGGGTTCCATATGTTAAAAAAGCTTCAAATGAAAAATTAAAATACCCGAAAATACTCAACAATCAGTTAAACACCCCCAGAAAAAAATGTTTTGGTGTTGTTTCATATTTGAAGGCCCTTGTTCATTACTTCTGATAGATATTATATTAAAAATGATGGATATATCAAGATTCTGAAGTAAAGGATTGTAGTACAACTTCAAAACAAATTTCCACACACTACTGTATTTAGAAATTGATTTGAAGTTCTGTTATTATGTTTTAAATTATCTTATTATCCTCTGTGCAAAATACTGAGCCATTTGTGGATAATTAATTAATATTAAACTGAACACAAGTTAATATTATGATTTACTTCCCTGAGTGAGAGCTTTTGTAAACCTTTTTTTTTTTCACCTTTTCCTCCGATAATATAAATTTCTGATTTCTCATTTTACTAACTGAATAAACATTTCCAAAGAGAAATTGTTTTCAAATTATTGTCAATTTAACAAACATGGATTTCAACTTATTCAAATTTAACTCAATTTCTCTACTTTCTATAGACTGATGCATCCCTTTTTTTGTATAATTATTACAATTATGGCTTGTTATTTTCCTGGAACCACCAGGCTAGAATTGGTTGAAAATTAGGGTTAAATTAATTGATGGCTGTGAGATAGTATTAAAGATTCATTATCATTAAAATGTAAGTAGTCCAGCTTGGCCTTGGACTTCAAATATGGGAAGAGGTATCTGTGATACTCCATTATTTACTTTAAGTACACTCAATAGAGTATCTTGCTGCAGACCGATTTTAAGAGTAAAATCACAGACATATTACATGAGTTTAGAGTACTCAGTGCTGTTTTTGAGACCATGCACTGATAAACACTAATCAGTTTGGATAAAACTTTTTGCAATTGATTAATTTTGGAATTAATTAACAAATTCCATTGTTATATATGGAATTAAAATTTTTGATGGCTCTAACTCTAAAAATTAATTCATTAATTTAATTAAATTATAAGCAAATTTGTAAAAACTCTATATAGTAGCAGCAGCAGGGCAGATTGAATGCTGTATTATCCATTAAATTAATTTACCTACAATGCATAATTAATTTAAATTAAATAAATATATCATTAAACAATTACAGATTTAAAAAAAAGAGCTAACTGAGATCATTGTTTGGATTTCTGTCAATTTAGAAGTTACAAACTTTATTTTATATGTTTCTTTATCATTGTTTGGAGGAGGCAAATTCACATAGATGTGTAAACTATATGTATAAAATGATAATTTTAAAGTATTGACTATTTATTGCTAATAAATTATATCTTATTAAAAAGAGTAACCTTATTACCTCTAAGTTATCTGCAGGTTTTCCTGTATTTTCAGAATAAATGTATTGTAAAACTTGTATAGCTTTTTCTCTTTTTTCTACGGCTAATAAAAATTTTGGACTTTCAGGTAGTGACATCATTAGTAAAGATGTCAATAGGCTAGGAATGCCACATATTGTATAGAAAAGTCTCCATGATCTGAATATTAATCCAGGAAATATAGGTATATTAATCTTTAATGGATATATTAGCCATGCTAGACCTGAAACAATTATTATTTTTTTTTTAAATGAGCATATATCATAATTTCATTTTATTTTAATTAAATAATGTTAACTGTTGTTTATTTTAAAGGCTTGTAAATTAATAATTTAAAATTTTCTTCATTGCTTGTCAGTGATACAAATTGTGAGTCTATAACTGTTGTGTTACAGAATTAATTCTTACATGGTAAAAAGAAGTAAATTGATGAACCCACTACTGATGCAATCATAATAGCTCTTGTTCTATGTTTATCAGTATGAAATTCACCAATATAAGCCCATGCTGAAACAACTCCTCCACAGGATCTGTAAAACAATGAACAGTTATATGTAGCAACTAAAGAAACGTTTTTTATCTTATTTAAAAAAAAAAAACTGAAATACTATTTAATAGCTAATTTTTAAAAAAAACTTGAATTTTTTGCACCTTTTTAACATCAATATAAATATATGCTCAAATAATTTTCATTAGCATTTTCTGAATTGTTGTTACATTTAAGTTATTTATTATTATCATATACTTAATTTACAATTATTTTAGGTATTTGTATTTTTAATTATTAGTATGGACTTTAACCACTGTTATTTTTTATTTTACAGTTATTGTGTATTTTGTGGTCACTGCTCTGATCAAGACTTTACCATAGTTTTTCTTAATCCATTCAGGTAAATGATTGGGCAGTTCATTTTTTATCCATTGAGTAGCAAACCTACCCATTTCTGACATAATCTTATAACGTATTACTACGTACTGATATGAATTTTTTTACTTATTTGTATTGGTTGACAGATTAAAAGTTTATTTGGTGGCTAATTAGCTAGTTCATTGCCTGGAATTCTTGTGTGGCTAGGAATCCAATAGAAATTATTGAGATTTGTCAAGTCATCATGAAGTGTGTTTAAACATATGTATGTTTTAAATAATTTAAGATTAATTTATTTGAATAAGTATATCAGAAAACCATCTTGCAGTGCTTGGAATGTGTTTTAAAAATTATAGCATAGAATATGGTAACAACTATTATGAACATGAATAGGGAAAAGTATGGAATAGTGAAATACTGAATTAAAGTATACAATTTTGATGAGATAGAAAAATGTTGAATCTGTTTGATTAATCACAAATTTTATCCTACTAAACTCCCATGTTAAGATTCATCATTATTTATTACCTTGCAAAGAAGTGTGGAAACATATTGAAATTTGAGTTAAGTTTGACTTTTTGAAAGAAATGTAGTCAAAATGATTTGATTAAATTAGTATTGAGTTTTGTTGGAAAGATTCCTGTCCAGTATTCTTGTAATTGTTGAAGATATCACGTTTAAACAAAATAGATTTGTAATCAGAGATACTCACTAATAAAGACTACATGTTATAAACCAATTATGTTTTAAAAACTATTGCATTTTTAGCACTAACACCAGGAAGAGACTAGAAATAAAGTTAAATGTTAAATATTTACATATTACAGTAACACTTACGAAAATCCATTGAGTAATCTCATTATAAGGAATAACCAATAATTTGGCACAAAGCTTGTGCAGATGTATAATAGGCCATCAGCTAACAGACATCTTGTTAGAATATATTGACGTCCTAATGTGTCTGACAGGAAACCCCATAAATGACTGCTCAATATTATACCTCAAAAATACAACATACCATAAAAAACATCTTTAATATAGTATCATAAACTGTCATAATATTTATTTAAATTTTACCCTTTTTGTTGACATCTTTAGCAAAAACATACATATTTATAAAATTTAAAAAATCATCTGTAAAAGGGTATTTAAAAAAGTAAATAGTTTTCATCATCAACTTTGAACAAATAAAATAATAATGACTCAGATATTTTCCAGAACCTACCAGAATCAAACCTGAATGAGACCTTATAAGTAGAGAAATAGAGTCTGAATAAGTCATTACACCTGTACTGCAAAGAAGTCTATTTTTATTTTATTTATTTATTATTTTTTTTAATAATAATTTTTTCATATGTTCCTAACTGATGGTGATACTATTGTAAACTACTTTTTTATTTTTTTTAAAAGTGATAAATTTGATTGGACACGTCTAATTTTAAACAAACCCAAAAACAAAAAAATTTATACATTTTGTATAAATCTTATGTTTTTTTTAATGCAATATTAATAATGTTTATTGAAACAAAAATAACTCTAAATTTGTTTCAAATTTTTTAGTCAACCCAGAAGTGAATTTACTTTTTTATGTTTTTTGAGCTTATATTGCTTCCTGATATTATTGAAAGGTTTAAGGAATATTTATATTACATCAATTGTTCTGTATATTTATATTTACATTCATAAAGTACAGCAAATATAAATAGTATGTACATGGAGTGTGATGTGTTGTGTAGTGACTTAGCTGGACAATTAGCAACCTCCTGTTATATACCCAACACCCAATTTTGTGAGCAGTTGGAAATTTTGGTTGAAGTTTATTCGAATATAAGTTCATTTCTCTGATTGGGTTAATACAGTATCCACAAAATATCAACTTCAAAAATTGTTAAAAAATATTGATTTACTTGTTAAATTACTCATTTATCAGGTGTCACTGTTATGTAGACATTCTATGGTTTTCAGACTGAGTTCAAATAAAAATTTCATAATAACGTTGTGCTCCATATTTATTGTGCAATTATAAATACAATGTTACATAAGTTTATTTTATTGTGTATCTATATTTATTAGATTTTCCTTAATATAGGCCTATTAGATGTTCTTAAGAAAGGATAGATTCAAAAACAATTCTCTTCACATTTGATGTTGATTGGTGTGTTAATGAATAATTCTCCATTTGAATAGGTACTAAAACATAGTAGTCTGTTCATCATATCCATCTTACTAAACAACATTGTGAACACAACATGGTGTGTATTCTATGTTTGGAATGTTAGTATTGTAGTATCATTAAGTTTTCATTTTTTCTTACTGTAAAGTTTGACAGCTTTGTCGCTTTAATTTTTAATTTGTTAATTAGAAACTTTTTTGATGAAGGAATGAGATATGTAACATGTAAAAAGAGTTAAGCCTGATTGGCATGTACAGCTTTTTGGAACTAGAAACTTTTGCTCTAAAAGCAAAGTTCCTACTACTACTCTGCATGTAGGTCATCAGATTATTAATCGAACCATACAGAATTAAAATGCATTATTATTTACTGTTTATTTTCTTGCAAGAACATTGACTGCTTGATATTCATTATCACATGTTGCAATCCAAACAAATAGAAATTTCAGCTGATGTTATTTAACTTCAGAAAATTAGAGGAAGTTGTTAAAAAATATAGCTTTATCTGTTATTACCCTAACCTAAATCCTTGTATTATAGGGTACAGAATACTACTTCCTGAGATGTTTAGGGGAACTTAAGATTGTAAATGGGTACAGTTTACATCTTAACCAGATTTCATTAACAGTAGTGAGATTTATATTCTTAAAATATGCAATAGTAAATTAGCCATAAAATACAATATTCAAAATTTCTATTTTTATTTATTTTTTTAAATAAACTCTTGTGGTCATTAGTTGTAACAATTCTGGCGACATACAGTTGGTAACTTCATTGGTTTAACTTAAGCCACCAATATGCAATTAAATTTCATTGTGACTTCATATCCTTCAATTTCCAGGATAATTATTCTTGAAATTTTCCAGGCTTTACTAACCCACCAAGTCATAAGAGATCCAGTTTATGGTCTTAATCATGATCTTTTCATTATGAATATTAATGGATTTCTTTTATTTTAAATTTATCTTTAATTATTTAATAAAAAAAATTGATTATAACTGTTAGTGATAAATACCTATAAAACCAGATGCTATAAGTGTTCCTTTGCCTTTTGATGTTAACTCCAAATCACATTGTGATGCTGGTAATACAAATGATATCATACCTACTGCTACATACGAACACAATAAACACATTGCTCCGGCAAATGTGATTCTTTTTTGTAATTTTCCATAGCCTGCAAGTAAACAAAGAGTTTCATTAGATAATTTTTTTCTGGATTGACACCAGCCTCTGAGGACCACAATAAATAGTCCCACTTATTGGCATCTCTTTTTTTTGTTTCCACTACTTTTTCATTTTTCATGAGTATTCTTTGCTGGGTCCATTTTGTTCTTATTTTATTCTAGAATCTTTCACATGTTTTGAGTTTTTGTCTTTGTCTCTATGAGTTTGTATCTTTCTACCGTTGCTTTTTTTTAATCTTCTTTGGCTTGTTGAACTACTTGGTAGTTTGCCTTTCTATTGTTTCCTTGTCAAAAATTTTCTCAATTTACTGAAATTCCATAGAAGGCTTTATTTCCTAATTACATTTAATTATAATGGTCTCCTACTAAGCAGTAGTAATGTAAATAGTGTATGTTTCTTGATAGAAAGAGTACATTAATTTATTTCTTTATAGTATCTGTCCAATTCTATGTTATAGCTGTAATGTATTAAAGCACTTAAAGAGCATATACAAGATGCAAGCACTCGTTAGAATTGCTTTTTCTGAGAGTAACGATGTTCATTTTATGGCCAGTCCCTTTAGTGAAAAGAGTGAAGAACAGAATCTCTTCTGCTTTTTGGTGACATGTCAGTGTGCATCAATATATTTGCCACAGTGTAGAAGGGAGAAGGAAATCACTTCACTTTCTTTAATAAGCCTTGTATGAGTTGCTTGTTACGTTTGAGAAAGACAGTTCAGAAGTATCGATATCTAAATACAAAAAAAGATATATATATACAATCTAAAAAGTAAAACTGTTATTTTCTAATGATAGAAATACTTTAATGTAGAATAAATATATTGATCATATATAATAAAAAAGAGCAAGCAACATGGCTTCTGTCTCCAGATGAGGTTTTTATCTTTGATCCACATTATTTATATTTCAGTGTTTTTAGTTGATACATGAATAAAACATAATTAATAATGATTTATAAATCATATTCACTTCACAGCCAGTACCCATGTGAATAGAATAAAGAGCTGATTATCAGCTGGAAAATTGTGGGTTTAAATGCTAACCATATATTTGAAAACCATTAAACTAATCATTAAACTCCTACTTTCCCTATTAAGTCCAGCAAGAGTTGCTTGTTACTCTTAAACATTTCTAATCTAATCTGTCTTATGATAAATGTCTGTGTTAAAGGTTGTTTGTCATTTTTCGTAGTAATCTGTGATTTGTATCAGGTCATCCAGTGGTTCTTTGTTCAAATCCCAATCAAGCATGGCATTTTTCATATGCTACAAAAATTTCCATTTCATATTCAAGCTGATATTGAATTAATCATTAGAAAAAAAAGAAGAAAAAAAATAAAAATTTAACTTACATTTTTTTATGTTAGCGGGTAATCTTTTTGTTATTTGGACAAACTACTAAGTTTTATAGTCAAAAAAATAATGTTTCATAAGTTCTTATTTTTCTATTTTTTAGAATTAATTTATTTATTTTGTTTGACAATTATAGGCTGATGTGCAGTTTTACCTTCTTTCTTTTTTTATTTTTAAATTACATTACATTATTATTATTAATAGCTATAATAATAGATGTGATATAGCTATAAACAGATGTGATATTTATAACTAAGAATTTAAGTACATATTAAATTTGAATGTATTTGCAAAGTGGTTTGATAAAATTTTATTATTTAGTACATAAATACTCCAATGAGGACATTTAAATTACTAAAATGATATTGTTCTGAAATGAATTGAGTTATTTATATGAAACATTTCTTTCAACCCTGTTTAGTTATAAATCATCATTGAATACAAACCAATTTCACTTTTCATTTTTTTTTCAGGTACTATACAACTTAATTTACTAAGCATTTGGCAAATATTCATAAACATCTTACAAACATGACGTTACTGTCATATTGATGTACAAATTAATTTTATTCTTGACGACCGACTATTATAAACATAATAGTTTAATTTTAAAAACGATTATTAATTTGAATTTAAATTAACATCCCTGAAAATCCCTGAAGATGGAGTAACAGCTTCGAAAGTATTAGGATTTACATTTTTTAAATTGTTGCTAAATGAAAATTTCATTTATACAACTATACAAATTATTTAGATTAAAAACAGCCCATGTAAACCAATGCCTTAGACTATGGCTGTTTAAATATGATTGTTTAAAAAACTTACAAATTTTCATCTTTATATATATTATTAATGATTAGTAAATGAAAATATATACAAGATACTAAGATCAAGGTTAGAATCTGGTTACTAATTTATTAATTGATACTAATTCTATTACCAGAAATATAAACCTTTAACATGATTATTATAGTTAGTAGCTCATGTAATACATGTTAGTTGTCTTTTACCTAACTATAAAACAGTTAGTTACCTAACTAAAAAAACCTGATTCATATATTAAAGTAATTAAACTTTTATTTTTATGATTTTTACAATATTTATTTACAATTGTAAGTATAGGCTGACAGCCAAAGTATAGGCTTCTTTTCCTCTGAAATGAATTTTGTGGTGAATGAAAAAATGCCAATCATGACATCAAATTTTGCTCCATAACCTTCTGAATTAGGCAGAAATCTTACCACTTTGCCACAGGGGTCAGGCAGAATGGTACATTTTAAACTTAACAATACTGTTAAGTTGTAAGGTATTGTTAAAACCTATTTATTACCCAGTCAAAAAAGTTTCATACTATAACAGTTTTTATATTTCATCACAAAATGATAACAATAAAGCAGGCCTGTATCTCCAGTGATTTATCTATTATCACACTTTTTTCCAGTACTTTGAAATCTTTTATTTCTTTTCATGTCATCTATGAAAATTTATGTCATTTTTATTTTATTTTAAGTTTAATTTCTTGAAATTAGTTTTTTTTGCAAGGTAAAGTAAATTGTTATGTAATTACTTATATTAAATTCTAATAAGAAAAAGTAATAATAATAGAGTTCAAAAGAAAAATAGTATATCAAAATGTAAAAATTATTAATAATTGAAAAGGAATAAAAATAGACCTTATTAAACAATGAAAGAAAATAATTTGGAATAAAAAATACGGAAGAAACATCAGTGAGGCCAGGGACATGCTTATAGACAGAGTTTTTAATGAAGATGTTGGCGGTGATATTGTTTTCTGTTTTTCAATTTCTATGTTTTTTTTAATAACTTCAGTTAATTTATTTCTATTTAGATGTAGGATTTAAGTTATTGTTTTTCTTACATACCGCAACGTGATAGAGCTTCTTCATACGCTATTGGTTTATCTGCATACATTTATACCTGAAAAAAGATAATTTCATAAACATTATATTTTTTATTAATTACTTTTATCAATATTTTAATTTTACCTGATTTATGAACAATAAATTTGGCACTTAACCCTGACTGTGATAAGGGTTATCTTTATCATTCTATATATTGTTTAAACTGTTTCTAGAACAGTAGCCTTTATCTTTACCAATTTATAGCTGCATGTATCACGTGATACAGACCATTTCATGTTAGAAACAGACACAGTAACAGACTTGTATCTAATCAGTGATTACATTTTACACATATTTCTAATGCAATACGATCTTTTTTACTACGAAACATTAGTCCTTGAATCAGATTTATTTTTTTGTAATATTATAATTTGCTATTATTTTTATTTATTTTTCAATTCTGAATGTTAATAGTATTTTTGTCTAATCTATCCATATATAGCAAACAGCTGTTGGTATGACCTCAAGTAAACCTTTAAATAAAAGTGATGATAACCCTTTGATTTGTTGCCCTTTTACATTTATATTAAAAAATGTATTTTCTTCACGTGGATATTAAAATCTATTTAGTTATACATGTATGAAAAAATATTTAGCCAAACATAAAAATTTTGAATAAATTTTAAGCACAGTTAATTTCAAAGGAGCTTTTTATCTACTAAAAAAAATATTACAATTTCAATTACTTAATAATTAAATGATAATAATTTTTAAAAGATAATAATAATAATAAATTATAAAAAAAGAAAAGTAAGATTTTTTACTGTTAATTAAAGTTTGTTTTATTACTATTTTCTTTTAATTTAATTTTTTCATTCTCGAAAAATAACCGAGGAGGATTTCATAAATTCAGTCCATATCTGTTTTTACTTACTTATAATAGAAATTATTTATTTTTATTCAGTAAGTGAAAATTATAATAAATAATTTCTTCTCACTAAATAATTTTTGCGATTTCAGCCACATCTCAGCTGTTTATCACCAGTTTGAACAAATGAAATATTAAAAGGTTTAACGTGTTATTTGATAACATAATTCAATAAAAGTAATATAATAATTAAAAAGTTTTAATGATCATCATTTTGGAATCTTCAAAGGTAAAAATGTATTTATTTTGTAGATGAAATTTACATTGGAATTTAGTGCAAGTGTATAATTATTAGAAATTAATTTTAATCTTTCTTTAAGATTAAAATTTAAAAAGAAATACTTCTTTGATACATTATAATTCCTCATGAAAAGTTGGCAAACAAAAAAATTAGAAATACTTTCAAACAAAAATCAGATCCAAATTTTAGCAGTAAAAGAAACTGGGTTTTTAGATGAAAATGTAACATATGAAAAATTATAGAATTTTTAATGGTAAACCTGCAATCATAATTATGAAAAATGTGCCATTATTAGGTACCGCTTTTTATATAAACAAGAAAATATTAGATATTGTAGTAGAATTTAAATCCAGTTCCGAAAGGCTGTCTCTTCTCACAATTAAATGTAAAAACAAAAATTACTCCGTCATTAATTGTCCCGCCCCCATAGAAGAAGGCAACAGAAAAAATCCACAAAAAGAAGAATTCTGGGATCTTTTAAAAGAAGAAATATCTAATATTCCGTAGTTAAATATTTAAATACGTTTGGGTGATTTCAATGAACAAATAGGCAGAGAAAGAAATTTAAAAAATGTAATTGGTGAATATTCAGGGCATAATAGAACAACAAAAATGGTTCAAGATTTATTAATTTCTGTAAAGCTTTTCAACTTAATATGTCAACACTCTTTAGAAAACTTAAGTAAGAAATAATGATGAAATATATAAAAACATAGAAAAATTTTCGGGAACAATGAGAAAAATAAGATTGATTTTCTATGAGCGCGTATATACTCGTAGAATGAATTAGAACAGCTAACGAAGCAGAGTTTCAAGTACCTTTTGGATAAAAAGTTAACACCAAGCTGGATCCAAGAAATCAAAAAAGATCTAGAGAGAACAAGCATACCCATAAAAGAGGATCAATTAACAGAAAAAATGTGTTTCGTAGAAAAGTACGAAAAATAGAATTCCAAGGTAGAAGGATAAGAGAACTGAAACAAAGTGGTCCGAGGTAAGAAAAAAAACACATAGCGAAAAGATGAAAGAAAGAGTATTGAAAGATAAGGAAACAACGAAGGAGTAGATGAAAATTTTTCCTTACGTGGTCCTTAGGCGGCCATAATGGAAGAAGAAGTGAACAGAACAAATGAAGGGAGAAAGAGCATTCGGCCACGTGAATTTTTAATTTATTTTGATACCCGAAATCAGTTCTCTTAAGTTTGGTCAACAACTCCCAGGATATCTGTATTTATACATATAAAATGAATTTTTATTTATTTATGATTTTCTCATTACATAACCTCAAAGTAGTGTTTACAACTCTACACGTTGTTTTATCTTAATGGATTATCTTCTGATGTTCAAAATATTTTTGTGCAAAAATAAAAAAAAAAACAATTAAGGTTCAAGGATCTATGTATTAGGCCTAAGGACCACGTAACAATTTCATGGGTCTATTTATATCAATCATGTTTATCTATTTCGGAAGATCAATGTCTCAGCACTTGGAAGCAGTTACTTTATGTCGTTTTTATTTTTATAAAAATGCAGGTTTCATTTTTGAATATGTTTTGGTTTTTTTTCATATAGGCAGTAAAAATAAAATTAAAAATAACCGCACGTTTAATAAAACAAAAAATGACCGCAATAACAATAAAATAAAACTTGATCTTAGAATCTTTTTTTGTTCTTTAAATTTCGACTTTTAGAAGTTGGGCAAATTACCAAAAATCCTTAATGAGAATTGATATATTTTTTAGATTTGACAAAGAATTCTAACTTTTTTAAGTTTGTTTTATTTTAGTAACAGTTTAAAAAAATTTCAGTAGACTTCTTAATGATTCTAAGAAGATTTATTTTATCTTATCTATTTTAATAATATCTAAACATTTTATGTAATTATATTTAAAAATTTTCATGATAATTTATGATAAATAATACTTTTTGTTTAAATTTTTCACGTTGAATCCTATATACACATTAATTTAAAATTCGTTTCCCAAATAGTTTTATAAGTTTCAAGAAATTTTAATTTTTCTTTTTAATAAGAGAAAACGTATTTGGGTTTTCTTCAAACATTTTTCCATTTTGTTTTCTTCAACTCATCACTTATCCTATCTTACCTGATTTTAAGTAATGGTGTGTTCCTTTTTTTGCTAAAAATTGATGTAACTGTTCAATTGACACAAACGCACTATTCTAATGCCTTATACTCTTCTTGGCGTAATCAGGTAAATGAAGGACGAATAGTACATTTTATTTATGAATATTTTAGAATGAATTGCCAAACTAAACAATATATAATTAAACTAATATCATAATAACAAATAATTAGATATGTAAGGAAATAAGCGTCAGATCCAAATTTATTCTCTCTTGTTGAGAAATTTAAGGTAATCGGTATTTGATTTCAATGTGAAAAAATTTGTATTACTTTCAGAATTCTTTTTTTAATATACTTGTCTAAATTTTTACAAATGGTTTAATTTTTTTACACGTAAAACGATCTTATCTTAAAATTAGGAGGTTCGACCTCACCGTGACTTCAGTAAAAGTTTTCTTAAAAATATTTGAAGGAATAATAAAGAAAGTATTATATATTTATATGTTTTTGTAGAAAGTTGTTTTTGAAATGTTGACAAATGTTTTCTCACCTTATTAAATAATAATAACTTTTTTTATATATGCGAAAATATGCGAAATTTAATTTAATAATAATAAATAACTTTTTTCCCCGAACAAACGCTATATAATTCAGACAGTTCAGGAATAAATGTAGCTGTTTTGCAAAATACATGAACCTTAACTAAGAATAATTTTTTTTTACTAACTAGTAAATAATATTAACATTAATTTTTTCTCCGTTGATTTCTGTTACTCGTATTTTTTAATAGTATTTTTTTTAAAGTCAGATTAGTACGTAGCTATAATATATGTCGTAGACATAGAGGACAAGTCAGGTATAGTTTGGTCTGGTATTCCGCAAGGAATAAATAATTCAAACTGTTTTGATATTTACGTGACGAGAACAAGGAAAACTATACGGAAACCCTGATCACTGAACTGTTACAAATTAATACGATTCAGTTAGATAAATATTTATACAAAAATACGTATATACCGTAGTTGGTTTTTATTTAATATTTATGAAAATATGCGAAATTTAATCAGTTTATTTAGTTTAACATTATATGTTATCGTGAAAGACCGAAATTAGAGAAGTCAGCATTCTCCGGTGAATGTCGACATATACCAAATATGTCAGTGAAAGACCAAAATATTTGCTTATATTATTTATTTTACATTCCGACCTTCGCCGGTGTATATCGACAAACACAGATAAGCTCTGATGTAGGTCGAAACTGTATTTAGAAATTTAAAAATCACCCAATGCCAGTATCTTTCTCTACGCCGGACTCGCAATTAAGCATAGAATAGCGTAGGGGTAAATTAAATTGTGTGTGCGTGCATGTGTAACACTATCTGAGACTTTGATGGAGGAGTTTCTATGCATTAAACTTATTTTCTTGATGTTAGAACTAGCTTAAGTCAAATGCAAAAGTTATTTTTGTATAAACCAACTAAATCTTTTCAAAATTTTGAAGCTGAATTTCTCAGAAATGTATCACAGATTTTAATAGTTTGTAAATCAGTATGCTAAATCTTATG
The DNA here is from genome assembly GCF_047948215.1 of Lycorma delicatula. Lineage (NCBI taxonomy): Eukaryota > Metazoa > Arthropoda > Insecta > Hemiptera > Fulgoridae > Lycorma > Lycorma delicatula. The sequence goes on from NC_134460.1 coordinate 84,813,786, forward strand.
AGAAATATTAAACCATAATTTTGCTTGTAGTTTTGGAAGTTTTTAGCAGTTTTCAGCAAAGTATTTATTTATTTATGTCTCTTAAAAGTTCTAATTAAAATAAAAAATAAAAAAATATGTATATACATAATTATTATAATTACAAATCTTGATTTATTGCAAGTATTTTAATAAGAAGATGAAATGGATGATAAGGTGCCAGGTCCAAGATCAGATGATCTAGATTCTGGAGCAATCATGCTAACCATTATAAACCAATTTGCCAGCCAATTTTTCAAAACGAGTTTGACTTTTATAATATTTTTAGTTTTGTATGGAATACTAAATTTCTTCACATTTTTTCTTCTAGTAATTTTTATAAGATTACTATGAAGAAAAAAAACATTTTTTAATTTCCTATTATCATTTCAGACTTTTATTTTAAGAGTATATTAAATTTGATATTTTCTTTTAAAAAATACTGAGACTTAAAGAAATTTATTCAGATGAATTCATATACCCTCACTCACACACACACACACACATATATATGTATTAGTATCAAAATTTTACTATTCTAAGAACTTAAGAGAAGAGGTTTAAGATCTCACAAATTAATTTTATTTAAGCCAAACATAACCTATGCTCGCTTCACTCGATAATCTCGTCTAATTAACGTTAAATTTACAAATTATATATGTTATTCTCCAACACTGGAGAAAACTTTTATAAACTCAACTTTTTTTATAAACTCACCGCATTTATAAAAAAATTAATAAAATTTTCAGGATTTTATAAATTGAAAAGGCCATTCAGGATATACAAAATGTGTTAACTGCATGGATGATAACGATACAAATAAATAGTCAGATGGTTTGCCCTTTCTTAATTTTTTTATAAAAATATTTTTGTTCAACTTTCACTATCTGCATGTTGAATGTCGACATACACCGGTGAAGGCCCGAATAAGCAACTATTTTGGTCTTTCACCAACGTATTTGGTATGTGTCAACATTCACCGGTTGACAAATATCGGTCTTTTTCATGGCAATATATATATCATACACATACATATCAGTATACACACACTGAATTTTAATAATATTTTTTGTAATTACACTTGTTAATGCGTCTTGTTAATCGAAATAATGTAATTTTATTTTAATAATCGTTTTTGTAATTACACTTGTTAATGCGTTATATTTTATATTTTACACTTGCTTATTAACTTTTATTTGAATTTTACTTTTATTTCTTTTACAAAACGTATAATTTGTTATATTTATATTATTTGAGAATTACTGAAATTTGTTGGTTTAATTATTTTTTTTTTTTTAATTTTGAACAGTAAATATGATTATATATTTTTAGTTGTTAGTTTTGTGGTTAGCAATTTTATAATGTAAATTACATTAAAATGTTATTGTTACAGATATAGGACATTAACTTAACTTTTTTGCTTTTTTATAAGCAAAGTATGCATAATTGTAACGACTTTTCAGATTCTAATTTCAACAGAAATTTAATAATAACAACTGAATGAGTTATCTAAAAGTATCCATTATTAAACCTGATACATTTAAAGAATTCACTTAGAGACTTTTGAGCTTATCTCATTTAGTATGGAGTCTTAATTGTGACGGGCACAATAGCATGGCTTAAATCATTCATTCAAAATTAAAAAAATTACTAAAACTTATTACAGATATCAATCCATTTTACGCATTCACATCTGCATTTTTTTATTATTTTTTTTTAACCTCCGGGACCACGGTCAGAAAAAAATGTCATGCCTGATTGGGATTCGAACCCGGGACCTCCAGATAAAAGGCCCCGGGTTCGAAACCCGGTTAGGCATATCCCCATTGAACAGTGAAAAGATCACGTTTAAAATACACTGAGACAATTCAATCGTAACTGAAATATAATAAAATATTGGCTACCAGATTAGATACAGCCTATCACGAGAACCATGAAATGTGCAGTTCATATCACTAATATAGCAAGCAATCTGACTGTTATAATATTAAAAATATCTGTTACGATATTAAAAAATTACATACAAAGAAAATGTCAAAAATGTTGCAAAAGAAATCAAATGAATCTGGCATCAGGAAAAGTTTGCCGTCATCCCTACCCTTGGAAATGTATTACAGAAGTTATCTACAAATTCCTTTCAAGACATCCAAAAGACCTTCCACTACAATGATTCAGTTGTACTCAAAAAGCAAAATCGTATTATACTACGTTTTGATTACGGAATAAAACATTTTAAAAACACAATTTACAATAATAATATAATTTTTTCTCTGATTTGGCCTACCCCATTATAAAAGAACATCACCGTTGTAAACAAAATCAAAAATAAATAATAATAATTAATAAAATCATTAATCGAATAATAGAACAGTCTCCATCTTTTTATAGAACGACCTAGGGATTCTAAACGGTTGTCTAAGCCGTTATTGATGTTAGTTTATTACCAATAACAATTATCTGTTCTTTTTCGTTGATAAGATTCATTTATGATTAAAAACATAGTTACTTGAAAAATTAGTTATCTGAAATTAAACTCTTGTATTATCGATGTACCTTTCCAGGTGGTACAATTATCAGTATCAGAAGAGATTAAATTAAGGACTGAGAAATATCAACTGATTGTTGAATTAATATTATTTGGTTTCCTCAAAGAAAAATACATCATTTATAGTGTAAGTTTTGTGAAAACATCTGAAAAAATGTAATTCTAAAATAATTCCGAATATATATATATATATATATATATATATATATATATATATATATATAATATTTAAATACAGTTTTTTCTATTAATAAATAAATAAAACTCGTATGATGTTGAACTTAACGATGATAGGGGCTGATATGATTTATTATAAAACAGATTTTTTATTAGTTTGTTACTCTCTTGTATAAGGTGCTAATAATTGTAAAAGATAAATTTTGTATAAGTTTACAAATAAGTTAGTTAAAATTACTTAAAGTATTATTATATCATTATTCTAAGTAATCTGGCGTAATGTTGTTTGATTATGTCGGGATTAATAAAAATTGTTCTAACATTGATGTTTTATTGTTTTGTCTTGATCTTACTGCAAGATACTAACGATTGAAAGCTATAAATGTCATATGAATTAACAAATAAATTAATTCAAATAATTGCATTTAGATTCTTATATTATACTGAAAAAATCAAAGTAATACATTTTATGATGGATGGGGTTGAACAAATTTATTATAATAAATAGTTCTTGAAGTAATGGAACGTTGTCAATAATCGAAAGTAAATATTGATTAATTTAATACTGTTTTTCATATAAAAAATCAAACGTTAATAAATATTACATTATGTTGAAAAAAAATCTGATGCATGGTTCAATGTAACAGTGCGCAAAGATTGAAATTTATTTTTTTACTGATTTAATTTTATTTTACTTTGGTGGTTTATTTCTGCAATAATACGTTTAAGTTTTAGGTCTGTTTCATAAAATAATAGAAAAAAGAAAGATTTTATGTAAATTTATAAATGGATAAAGTAAAAATTTATTAAAAGTACGATTGTATATATTGAAGAAAGCTAAGTAAAATTTAATTTGACGCTGGACTAAAGAAATTTGTTTAGTCAAGTATGGTACTTTTGCCTTGTAGTTCTGATTATTTTTTTTATATAATTACGACATTAATTTTTTTTAGATAATAAATTTATAGAAATTATTTTTAAACAATAATTACATTTTTTTTATAAATACGAGTAACAAAATTTTTAATACCTTAACTTATTCTGCTCCTTTATTATCTCTTCCTGTTAAGGTAAAATGAAATTATTATTATTAATAAAAATAATTTTTAACTTACCTTTTAAAATTTACTATTGTTTCTTGTAATGTTGTGATTAAATTAACGTTTTCAATTAATAAAAAATCAATTTATTCTTAACTAATTTATTTATTCTTTTTAAATTGTATTTAGAACTACCGGATTTTGAAAACGTGTTTTTTTAATGTATGTTACAAAAATTATATTTAAAACATTATATAATGAATTATTAAGACAACGTTGCACTGTGACCGATCAGCAATACTACATACATTTAGAATAGAACCTTAGTTATGCCCGTTTAACGTATTGTAATAAAGTGATACACGAATTGATTAAGAGACTATATCATAGAAGACTGCGCTGCCTAATGTTTTTATATTTGTTAATAGTAGTTTGCCAATATTATTTTGTTAGTTAGTTTGTTGGGTACCCATTGGTTGATCTATGTAATGAATTCAAGGATTCATAATTATTATTACAAATATTTATTCTTATAAGAGTTAATAATCAACCCATATTATGCCATTATCTTTTGTATCGTGCAATATTATGTCATTCATCTATTATATTAACAAGTATTGATAATTTTAAATAACAATTCATTTTACGTGATCGTTTTTGTGTGTTTTTTAAAAAAATTATACTCTATTTTATACTGTATGTAAAAGCAGTAGTTTCCTTTTGCTCCAATAAAGTAAGTTTTCTGTAAATTTCTATTTCAATTACCTATGATTTCAGCAAAGATTTTCAGGATTGTTTCTGGTATTTACGTAGAAATAAATTCGATGAGAAGAATAAATTAATCGAGGTATAATTCACTATTTTTTTAAAAATGGCGTTTTCTTATCTGAATTTATTTTATTTATCAGGTGTTTTTATTAATAGTTTTTCTCACTCAATTAATTAAAATAAAAATTGATTCCTTATCAAAATAAGAAAGAATGAAACTCTGTAAAAAGATAATTATAAACGTTTTATTCATGTAATGGATCACTTTTAGTGATTACAGGGAAAAATATGGAGTATTCCGGGACGTATTCACCGAATTTCAGGTACTGATTCAGGAAACCAATATGAGCAAAAAAGTTCATATCGACATAAGTCCTATTTTAGTTTGTTTTCCTTCTGGACGCCATTTTGTGATTTTCAAAAAAAAAATTATTTTTAAATTTTTTATTAATTTATTATTATTATCTGTTATTAATAATTTTTATTATTAGTGCAGGAAATATAAACAGGAAAAAAATTATCAGCTTGGATTACGGTGCGCAAGGGTGCTGCCGGGTAAATTTTCTGCAATAACTCGATTATTTGTCAACGGATTTTTACAAATGAGGTGTCATTTTGTTCAAAATATAATTTTTAATAAGTAAAAATTTGATCAAACAAATAATTAATTACAAAGATATTGAAAATTAAAAAATAAAGATGGCGTAATTTTGAAATTTTTGAAGGTGTCGTTTTCAAATTTTTTTCCTTTTTTAGAATAAGTATTAGATTTGCCAAATTTAACTAAAGTAGATTTATCCGTTCCTGAGAAATAATGTTTTTGTTGAAAATCACATAATGGCGTCCAGAAGGAAAACAAAGTAAAATACGACTTACGTCGATATGAACTTTTTTGCTCAGTTTAGTAACCTGAATCATTACCTGAAGTTTAGTGAATACGTCCCGGAACACCTGTACATATATATATATGTGTGTGTGTGTGTGTGTGTGTGTGTGTGTGTGTGTTAAAATTTAACATTACAATAAGTTGAGAAATTCTTCTACTTAAATGAAATTTTTGCTAGGAATTTTTTTTTACTTCAAAGTTTTTCATGATTTTAGAACTGATTCTAAAGTTAAAATTATAAAACAAATTTCGCAATAAACAAAGATCTTAAAATGCGTTCTTTTCGAGTTACGAGTTGATAAAATACTTCTCTCTCTAATTTTTGTTGTACAGTTAAAATAATATTATACTAAAATTCTTAGGTTATAAATAATTGAGTCAACCTGTAATTTTAAATGATATGTTTGACCTGAAATATAAAAAAAGGTCCGAAATTGTATCTTCAGTAGTTCCCAAGAAAATTATTGTAAAGCATCAAAATGAAGTAAAAAACACTTTTTTTAGTTTAGTATTTTTAAATACAAGCAAAAACAATTGGAAGATTTAGTTCTAAGAAAACTAAAGCAAATAAAGTAAATTTATAACAAATATAGGTTTAATAAATTCGACTTTTATTCAAATCAACATTCCAAATATTTTGTATGGTTTTGGAATGAACATTTTAGAAATTAAAAATATTGATTTAACTTAAAGATACTATTTAAATTAAATTCTACCAATACTTACGTATTCTTGGTAATTCTTGAGATTATTTTTAGAAAATTTTAATTTGCCCAATTCTTTTGGTTAATTCTATTATTTTTTGGTCGTAAATGTTAAATATTGTTAATGTTACTAATAGTATGTATTTTATAGTCTTAAGCATATATTTTTACTCTTATTTTGGCATGAAATTCATACCAAAATAAGAGTAAAATATTATTATTAAAAAGAAAAAAGTTATCGTACGTAAAGATCTGTTTTAGTATCGCTAAACGTAATCTCAAATTTGTATTTTTACAACTGCGCTTTTAAGTAGATCTCATAAGAAAGCTACCTATTGTAATGGGTACCTTGATTCAACTTCCGGAAGAAAACCTGAAACTTGGGAAGTACCCCAACTTCCAGAAGTTTAGGGTAGACACGATAACTCCCGTAATTTTGCGCCAATCACTTTCAAATTGTTTCTCAAAAATAATTCGTCCCAAAATCTCGGTCGAGCTCGTTAATGGGCAAAATCGGATCATGGGGGTGGAAATGGGGGAGCTTTTTCGAGGAAAAAAATCGCTATAACTTTCATATTTAGTAAACTATCGAATTCGTTTAAAGTTCCTACTATTCTTTTGATAAGGGCCTAAAACTTATCTAAGTAAAGTTTTCTGATATCACCAACCACTGGCCCAAGGGGTGGAAAAAATGGGGTTTCGAAGAAAAAAATCATACCTCCTTAACAGTTACAGTATCGAATCGATTTAAAGTGGTTGTTAGTCCTCTAAACATTACCTAAAACGTTTGTCTCAACACCTTTTGATATGACCATCCCTTACGGCAAGGGTTGACCTAAATTTTGCTGGAATTTTTAGAAGATGGGACTTGTATGCTAAACATGTGAACCCTTTTTCTACATGCGACCATTATCGTATTGAGTAAATTTGAAGTTTTTCTTAACTTTAAGGTAGAAATCTTTTTTATCCCCCTACTTAGCACCGGTTAATCTACCTCCGCCATTCAGCTTGCCGAAAGGGATTTTTTTTAAATAAATATTTGCTATAATAATAATTAACAATAGATTGGGCTAATAAAAACTTTTAGTGAGAATTATGTATAAAAATATAAAGAGATTATGTATAAAAATGTATGTTTTACACACAATTTTTTATGCAAAAACAATCGATGTTGACAAAATAGATAAAGAAATAAAGTATTAAAAAACCAAAGAGTAGATTGGAAAAATAAGAGTAATTAAAAAATTATACCTAAATCAAAAAACAATAATAAAAATAAAGGATGCTCAAACCTTATTTTTAACGAACTTCCGGGAACAAAGGATGTTCCTGGAAAAGGAGTAAGGAAAAAGTGAGGTAATAATCAACAAACGTTTATAATCAGTGTAAAATGAAAGAAAATAAATTCTATAAGATTAAGACGTCATGGACGTTTTAGGAGATGAAACTCAGGATATTCGTCAGATTGCTTTAAAATTAGAAGGCACTAAGACATATTGTTGATGTTATAAAAAATTAAGGAAAATTTACAGGAACAATAATCCTAGGAATACCTGCACGAAAGAAGGAAGAATTGAAGAAATGAAACACTATAGATTCTACGGTACCGTGTTAATAGAATATTCTTGCAATGAAATAAAGACAAGTTCATCAGTGATTATAAGAAAGCATTTAACAGAATGAAAAATTATTTAGTACGATGGAACAACCGTTGAACTTGCTTATTTATACTTCCAAATAAATGTGAAACATGGGCACTAAGAAAACGGAAAAAGAAAGGATGAAGCCATTCGAAATACGGGCATGGAGAAGATTAAATGAAAAAACGATGGTGGGAGCTAACGAAAATATATTCTTAATCAGAACAATTGAGAATTAGAAAGCTAACTAGTTGAAATATACCCTGTGAGAGGAGAATTGAATAAAACAGTATTAGAAGAGCAAGTGAAAAATAAAAAAAAAGAGGCTGGAAAGAATAAAAATTATAGACGATCTAAAAGGAAAGAGGAGCTCTCATAACTAGAATGTTTAGCTGGAAATAGAAGAAAATGGAAACGGAGATGGTACAAGATATCAGTAGATATGATAATGAATTATGGTCATGTATTGCTACTGTTAGTTAGTTCTAGGACCAAATTTTAATGTTCAAATCAAATATCATATAAATCTACCAAAACTATTTTTCCAGATAATCTGCCCCAAGAATTTTAGGTTAGCATTCTTTATCTTAGTGCAAAATATCAGGATGAAATATTTCAGTAACTGTGTCTTGTAGACTAGGTTTCTACGGACGTATGTTACAAAACGTTTTTTCTTATATAATTACTCTAAAATTGGTTCTCGAAATATGTATCTTTCTCATTAAATGCTTCCTAAACTTTCTTATCTATAATTTGTCGTTTAGCAATCAAAATTCTCGAAATAACATTTCAAAAATATTATTATAAGTCAACATCGTTGCATGTATCAAATCTTTTATTTTTTTATTTTTTATTTTAACCCTGCCTCTCGGAACCAGACCCCCAATTAAGCATGAACACGGTTCTGGGAGGTGCCTTCGCCTCTAGCCGCCAGATGAGGGAAAAGCCAGTCCCGGCTATGCCGTTGCCGGCCTCCATCACCCGGCAACTGAGACTCGGTCCTTTGTGCTTCGTCTCTAACGGGGACACTCTCGAAGGGACGGCCTTGCCGGGACTCTGTCGTTTAGCTCAGGGGCTCGAGAGTCCTCGCACTTCATTACCACCGCCCACCCATGTAAGCACGGGCGAACGGCAGCTCCGTATGGAGCTGTCCCTCACCACCTCGCTTCCCGATATTTCATTTGCAGTATTCCCGACATAAAATCCGTCAGTGTCGAAGTCCACCGAACTGCGTAACATTGTTACAACGATGTCCCCACCTCGAGATGAAAAATCTTTTATTTTAGGAGCTTATAATTCTACTGATTGAGCCATTGAAGACAATGTGGGAGAGAACACTGTGATTTTTTTACCTTATCTTTAAGATTAAAAGTTCAAATCATTGGTTTGTTGGTTCCATCCACGGTGACTCAGTTTATCACTTTTCTTAAACGCTTTCATATAGATTTTATAAAATTGTCTTAATTTTATTTACTAAGTAAACACAAATAGCTCAAAATTTATCATATGATTTAAGTAATTTATTTTTAACCGTTAGGCTACATTTGTTAAAATTGATTTAAAATTTTTGATTTTCAAACTCGGCTCAAAATTATTTTACTAAAAGTTGTAATTGTTTTTTTTTTTTTTAACTCAAAATGGTTTTTTTTCATGTTTGTCTTCAAATCTTGCATCCTTAATTTAACATACTTCCCGACATTGCCGATTGATGAAATTTGGCACAGTTACTAAGGTTGGTTGATAATACAATATTCCAACATTACTTTTGCAAATATCCCCTCCGTACAAGGGTAAATCAAGGGTGCATGTGTAATAATTTAACATACTTTCTGATATTGCCTGTTGATGAAATCTTGTACAGTTACTAAGGTCGGGTGACAATACAATATTCCACCATTACCTTTGAAAATAATTGTATTTCAATAATAAAAAACTTTACTATTTCGTTACTTTGTATAGTAAATGTTTGACTGAAAATTTGTTTGGTATTTATAAATATATTAGGAATTTCAATATATGATGTTATCTTTTGAAATCTATATTAACCTACTAATTAAACTCATGCAGTGTATGATAATAATTTAATTAAAGTATCACTAAAAAGTATAAAGAAATTTTCAAATGTTTAGAAATTTTTGTAATATTATTTTTACTTCAAATCAATACTTAACGAAGAAAAAAAATTTGACCTCAGAATTCTAGAATCTTTATACTTTTCAAACATACATAGTACTTAGTTACTTTTGTAAAAATTTAAATATGTATGTATGTGTTAGTGTATTTGTGCACATTTTTATACGTTAGCGCCCGTATGTCGTTGTACACTTAAAATTATTTTCTTTTAATTTTCTATAACAGCCAGTGTAATGGTTTTAAAATATATATTTTATTGATAAAAAGATAAAAAATTATTATTAATGGAAAGTAATAATATCTGTTAATAACATTGTCGGATGACAATCTTATTTATTTTTATAAATAATTAATTAAGATTTATTTTTATAAATATATAGATTTTATATTTATTACCATTATTTATTATATCTGTCTAATTAATTATCTTTTAATTTTTTTAAAATTAATTTATTCGTAACTCAGTAATTTATTATATTACATAATGAAATTATTTCAAATTTCATAAACTAGTTTCTAATTTGAAATAAAATACTTGTGAAAAAATGACTTTAGTCTATGTAATCATTCCGCATAGCATAGTTCCTAGTTAGCCGATTGTGATATTGCTGAAGGCAAAAATGTACCCCAATGTACTACTGTGTACTAATGAGCTGACTACTGCTCATTAGTACACAGTAGTACAGCTCTGACGGTGCTGTTCAAAGGTTTGAGTATCGGGACTGTGAATAAATTTAGGCGAATTGAAAAAATAACGATTCTGAAAAACGCTGTTCAAGTATAAAACCCCTAAATCTTTTGTCCTGTAAAAAAAATAGATAATAACCAAAAAAAAACTGAATTTTTTTTATGTATTGCCGCTATTTTCCAACGTGGTTTTTGTAAAGTTTAAAAAGGAATGGGAAAATCTTCTCAAAAGAAATTTTCTTATTTCTAAATTATAGATTTTAAAATGTTTTTCCTTATTTGAAAATAATATACATTTATATATTAGGACTGAGTATCTATTGTTTTGATTTCCACAGAATGGGGTAAACGAATCAGTTACTTTATACTATCTTATCCTGTCTTTCTTGAATAACAAGAAAAGTACTTGAGTTACAAGTGGTATAAAGTTGCTCTAAAAACGGTCCAACTTGTTTTTTTATGATCGTAATGATGTTCAGAAAAGGTCTGGCTTGTAGGAATGCGTGTCATTTTCATTTTGGATAGGCTTGGAATGCTGATCAGTTACCAAATATTAGGTGAAGATACACTGGGAAACCCGGTTCATAACTCATTTTCCATAATAATAAGCCTAGTATGGGATACTTATAATTCACGAGAGTGGCCATTACATTCTCAAGTCGGATGTCACTACGCCTGTAAATATCTGATTGAGGCATTTCACATAAATATTCTTAGAATATAATATTGTACTGGCTGTGTTAAATTTTTGAAAGTTAGGAACGCGAAATTCATTTACAAAATTACGGTAGCTAATTTAACCTATTAATATCATATATTTCTTTTTATTTGTTATTAAGAATTATAGGTTAATCCTTTCAGAAAATTATATATATATATATACACTAGCGTACCCCGTAGGGACTTCGCCCACAATATAGATGTAGCTTCACTCGGAATACTTTTTTAATAGCAAACTTATTTTTTTATAAATAAAAAATATTTAATCAACAATATCATATTTAGATTTTCATTAAATCCTGTTAAAACAATAAATAAACATTTTTATGAAAAATACTGAAGGAATATACAATAAACAATGAATTGTTGCCCAAAACTTAAATAAAGGGAAACAAAAAAAAGGAAGATAAGAAAATTGAACAATATTTGTTAGACCCCTCCATTTTATGAATGAATTAAAATAGATCAATATAAAAGTCCAATAAAGATAAACAAAAAAATTGTTACCATCCCAAATCTAGCATCCCCATCGCGGTTTCACCCGTGCTCTATGGTTACTTGCGCTTCCCGTCACGATCAGAGGGTCATGGCTCGCTCCGCTCTCCCTTCCAGTTTTCTCCCGTTTCCCTTACTTCCTTTTCACCTCCCTCTTCCCCCATTTCCTTTTCACCTTCCTCTTTCCTCTTTTCTATTTTCCCTTTCCATTTTCTTTTCCCGTTTTTCCTTTTCTCCTTTTTCTTTTTTTCATTTTCCCCTACTTCCCTTTTTTCCTTCTTTCCTTTTGCCTTTTTCGATTTGTCCCTTTCTCCCTTCTTCCCCAACCGCGGGAAGAAGTAGTTTTTTGTCTATAGCGGACACACATATTGGAAGCATTTCTTGTTAACTCGAAATTTAATTTTATCTATTTGAACCCCTTAAAACCAAAATTTCGCAAAATCCTTTCTTAGTGCACGCCTACTTAAAGATACGAAGGTACCCTGAAAATTTCAAGTCTCTACCTATAATAGCTTTGGTTGTACGTTGTTTATGAGTCAGTGAATCAGTCAGGACATTCTCTTTTATATAAGAGATTTCCTTTTTATAATTAGTGAGTATATAATACACTATCCTCAAAAATTAAAGTTTTACCAGGGATTTTCGGTCATCATATTGTAGGACCATTTAATTTAGATAGAAATTTTACTGGCTTTGTTCATCGTGACGTGTGTCAATACCACCCGGAAAATGTTGGCAATTAATTACTATTTCACAAGATGGAGCGCCAACTCATTACACTTTTTTGTTTGTTTTTTTTTATAGCCGTCGTACTTGGGTCATACACGTAAAACAATTAAAAACGAAATTCTTCAAAATTCTAGATATGCTGCAAGTCCTTAGTAACACCAAGTGGGGAGCCGATCGATCATTTTATTGCGTTTTTATTATTCTTTAGTCTGGACCCGTTTAGATTATGCCTGCATCGCCTACTCTTCAGTGCCATACCGTGGTTAAGATGTGGATGCTGTGCATTACGCTTTCCTTCGTCTTCTTACAGATGCCTTTAGATCAAGCTCAGTCGCAAGGCAAGCAATACTTGTTGATTGCTGTGAATCATCACTTTGGAATAGACGTGACCAGCTGCTAGAATCTTATTCTTCCCGTTTTAAAGGACAACCGAATCAGCACCCGGTTTCTAAAGCAATCCTACGAACCTTTATTTACAACGGTATGAAGACCAATCTTTTAAATCAATCTTAAGTAAGATCTTTTACATTTTTATACACCTTCTATTTTCTAAACATATCCCTGATCACATCCTCCGTGGAACCTCGATCCCATAAAACTTAATTTTGACATTATTATAAATAATAAAAAAATAAACAACACCTATTGTCTTTCAGCAAATATTTTACCAATTTCTCTCCAAGACAAGACCAAACGCAATAGTATACACAGATGGCTCGAAACAAAATTACACCGTTGGATATATATTTGTCATTAATGACAGAACATGTATTTTCGGTCTGTCTAATATCACAAACGTCTTCATTGCCAAACTGTACGCCATCAATAAAGCTTTGAATTTCATTAAACCAAAGTATAGTCATGTCCTTATTTATAGCGACTCATATTGTACACTCCAAGCTTTAGATTTGTTTTCTAGAATCATATCTTCAGCGAAATAATGCAATCCCTGGGTTCATCCTTCGCAATATACAAGTGAGTTTCTGTCGGATCCCTAGCCACGTAGGAATTCCGGGTAAAGAACGTGCTAAAGATGCATGTAATAACCGTCTTTTTACATTCATAATACTACTGCCGACTTTATTAACTTTATAAAACACATTCTTCAAGCAAAAGTGGCAAGGTGACTGGACTGCTATCATAGGTAATAAACTCCGATACGTTAAGGATACCGTGCTGCCATGGGACTCTTCATGTAGAAAAATTCGCCGAGAGTAAGTGGTCCTCTGCCAGTTGCGGTTAGGACATACCAGAGCTACCCACGGGTATCTGATATCATCAGAAAACACACCCCTTTGTGTACGATGTAGCTACTGCTTGACTGTGTGCCATACCCTTGTGGATTGCATATGTTATGCAGCCTTGCGTCGTAAATTTAAATTACCAAGAAACATTCGTCGTATCCTGGGCGATGGCAAGGACATTTTAGACTTGGTGTTATTATTTCTAAGAAGTACATACTTCAACATACTTCATAAAATTTAATGTTGTTTTAACATCTGAAACTAACAATAAGTTTGATTCAATTTTTTTTACTCGTGTGTATATTTTGTTATGGTGCTGAAACAGATTTTATAAATGTTCCTTAATATTTTGTTATCCGAAAAGCGGCCCTTTTGGATTTACCGTAATATAGTCCTTTCGAACTACATTACATTTTATTTGAGTTTATCTAAATTTTATATTTTGTTTGCTTTTTTTAATTTTAAGTGAATTTATAGTAATAAATTTAGCTGTGATATTGACTGTATATTTTTCGTTTTTAATATTTAATTTCAGTGTATTTTTTTTTGTTCCATACGATAATAACGCGAAAAAGGTTTTGCCCTTCCAAATTAAAAACTCACTATGCTTCACAAATTTTAAATACATATATTTTCGGTTCGTCGATGACGTAGAATATTCGACTTTGAAGGTACCTGCCAAGTTTTCAGATCTATCTCCATTGAATCTTTTCAAAATATTTGAATCAGAATCTCAGAAAAGCTAAACTACTAATGACCGAAGTCATGTAATTGACGAAGTGCTCGTGCACCAGACAATATAATCCAAACTATAAACCGGCATCACTCCAATAATCCACTGTTTAGCTGCATAAGAGGAATTTTGAACACGTATTATAGAAAAATGAACTTTCCACATTTATTTTTTGTAAGATTTAGATAAGAAGACATTAACACAAATTTTTAAAACTTTAAATTAAATATCTTTTTACACCGCGTGAAATAAATTACATCATTTCATTTACAGCAATATATAATTTAATCTTATAATTAACCAAAAACCAAAAATTATCTGTAATTGTTTACAATATTAATAAGTTGTTGAGTAATGTATCGAATAGTTTTCGTAATTTTTGAGTTTTTTTTTATAACAGAAACTATCACAAATACGTAACTGAACGAAATCTTAAAGTGAATCCCCTAAAATTCATGCAGCACGTTTTCCGTTGATTAATTTACTTGGATGAATTTTCGTAATCACAGATTAAATTAAATTTTTATTTTATTAAACTGCGTTACCAACTTGCGCTTTTTAAAAATTAATTTTGAATATAAGTTGCTGAAGAGAAATTTAAATCTCTGAGTAAAATTATATATTTGTGACTGAACACAAACTGATTAGTTTTTATTATCATACTCATTTTTATAATACGAAGCCGTTAAGAAACTTTTTCAACACTCTTTATTAATTTAGCTTATATATAGAGAGTGTGTAGTTAAAACAGACTACTGTTAAATGTACTTATTAGCTGATTCGTTACGTTTATTCTATACTTTTAATTAATGAAAAATGATATTTTGTAGTTGTGGCATTATTGTATTTTCTAACTTCAGTTGATTTATAAAGTAAGTTACTTGTAGATGGAAAAATAATGCAAATAAATTACTTAAATAATGAGTTATTCTTCAAAGTTTAGAAAGCGTAAACACATAGATAAGTAGTAGCTTTACTGTTCGCATTGCTAATAGTATAATGGAGAAGAAAGTATACCGCAACAGGTGTTTATATGTAGATAGCAATAAGCCAGTTGCCGGTCCAGCAATCCATTAACTACTCTGCACGTTAAATGTGTTTTCTAAACTTTAACGAATAGTAAGTTATTTTAATCGATCAGTTAATGTTTTATCTTTGTAGACATAAAATAATTTTTTTTTGTAAACTATAATTGTATTTTAAGCAAATGATAAAAAATATATTAC
The DNA here is from genome assembly GCF_047948215.1 of Lycorma delicatula. Classification (NCBI taxonomy): domain Eukaryota; kingdom Metazoa; phylum Arthropoda; class Insecta; order Hemiptera; family Fulgoridae; genus Lycorma; species Lycorma delicatula. The sequence goes on from NC_134460.1 coordinate 84,829,531, forward strand.
GAACAGATTTTAACCAAATTTAAACAGGTTTTAAGATGTGGGGAAGTTGTCAGTTGGACCTGTTTGATCATTTGCCTACTGGTAATTTGGGAAGCATAAACATGTAAATTTTTATGAATCGTTGAGTGTTTTTTGTAAGTGGCCAGAGTTGGAAATTGATATGTAAGAATACCAATAATTCTGATTTTTTCTCAGGCCTTTTTTCAAATATATATGAACAAAATATTTGCTTTCTATTTCCTTAAAACATAAATTTGTCACTAACGAATAATAACTTTATTGATCAAACATAAAATCTATTTCTTCCTGAGGAACGTTTGATATGTAACTTGTTGATGTTTCAGTTTGTTTTTCTGAGAAATCGTTAAAGTTATAAATTTCGGTTTGTTATAATCAGTGATGAATAAGTAGAATATTTCCCTCTCCTGAGTTTCTCTCTTGATAGTCTTGTAATTTCCTTTTCCAACAAATCGGTTAGCATTCTTTTTACTTTCTTGTACAAAGTAAAGGAAGTATTGTGATCGCGAAAAATTTTGGTTTTTAGATTACAACGGAAATATCGATTTTGAACATCCCTGAATCCATTTTGATTAGTTTCGGTGTAACGTCTGTACGGATGTGCGTATGTATCTCTCATAACTCAAAAACGATTAGCCGTAGGATGTTGAAATTTTGGATTTAGAACTGTTGTAACATCTAGTTGTGCACCTCTCCTTTTGATTGCAATCGAATGAACCAAAAGTTTCCAATAAAGTCCAAAATTAAAAAGAAATTGGGTTTTGGACTTTTTAAACTGCTGTAATAAGCCCTCATTGAGAGCTTTTCAACGATATATCATAACTGGTACTTATTTTCATTGGTTCCAGAGTTATAGCCAAATGAAATTTTAATTAATGAAATATTTGGATCTTACAAGGGGAAGGCACATCGGTTCAAATCCGACTTCATCTCCTTTTTTTAACTTTTTTCAAATTTAAATATACTGATTTATTAATAATTAATAACCTCCAACAGTAAAAACGTTTTTACGATAAATAATAATCAATTAAAAAAAATTATTAAAAAATATCAGAAGTTATTAATGAAATAAAATTTTATGTACTTTTCATTTTAAAAGAATGTGTATATGTAATTTAATAGGCGTACAAGAAGGTCATCTGGTATCCACATCAGACTTTTTTCAATTAGCTATTAGCTACTTTCATTTAGCTATATTTCTTTACCTAGCTATCTTTATATCTGTTGTTTTTTTTTTGTAAATATTCTCCTTTACGAAATATCTTATCCAAATGGATTATATTTTCATTATTTCATGTAGTAGATTTTTCCTTTGCTTGTTTTATTAAATACCACTAGATTAGTTATTTTATTTCTTCCATCACACTAACATCTCAAACTTTCTAATTATTTATTTTCTTTCTTTCTTGAAATCCACGTCTCAGAGGCATATAATGTTGTATTCATTTAAAATACTTTGTAAAAAGTCATTTTCTCAATTACGTATAGATATTTCTGTTTGTTATCAGATTCCTTACTTTCCAGAATGCTAAAATTCTTTACATTATTCTACTCTTTATTTTCTTTTTTCAATGATCCATTAGTTATAATAATACTCTCTAAACATTTAAAACTCTATATTTATTCCAACTATTTATTCTTTGGCTCTATATTTATCTGTTTTCAAATTGTCATGAGTTTAATTTTTTCACTGTTTATTTTCATTCCTAATTTATCTCCTTTTTCTTCAGTATTAATCTCTTTTACTTTTTAAAATTACTACTTGCTCTTATGTAACTTAATGGATGCTATATTCTCTCTGTCCGTTAGAATACCACCGAATTTAATATTATATCAAATCCTATTAAATATTGAATAGAAGGAAACAACCGGAGCATAATTAGGCAGCAAGTCGGCTTTTTAACCAAATGAAACAAATGACATTGCATTCTTGTACTGACGAATATTACTTAGGAAGTTCTGTGATTTTTCATCGGAATCGTAAAGAACTTTTCCACTTTTTTGAGTACAGTTAAAGATGAAAGTTTGATTTCGCCATAATAGCAGCAAGGTATGTAACGTTCTACAGTATTTTCTTCTACCTTAAAAATATAGTACGGAGCAATAGGTACAAACTTCTTGCAGACTACCTACACTAAAAGGATTTATAACTGGAATGACGTTTGATAAAGGACATCGGCTGGTTCTTGAACGCAGTACCTTCATCAAACTTTTTTTTTCATCTTTGTCTCACGACAGCCAGTCAAAGTAGTCTTACGCTTAGGTACGCGCAGGTTCCATTTTTCAACATGTAATTTTCATACTCCGCAACCAAGTTGACCGAAATATCACACAGGCCAGTATTTCAAATAATCATAATCAAATTTGAACCCAATTCAGTTTAACATGATTTGTTGTCAGGCTTTAATGAAATAAGAATGGTTTTTGTATTTACAGAACGACAGTACTCGGGAAAGACAGTTTTTATCACCTTTCATACATACAATAGAAAGGGTTAGCTCTCCTTAAAAGTTGAAAAAATGTAAATATTTCCTTCGTCATTGAAGTGTGTCTTTATTTAAGAACATCAATAGCAATAGTGTCAGAACTTGAGCCTCAATTTCGTTTTCGCAATTTGAACTTCTTCCACTACGGTTGGCGTCAATTTACATATAACCATAACAGATTATTAATCTTTGTTGAGGATAATTTTTCTTGAATTCCACGATTGGAATTTGTCACAGAAGTACTTGCAATATTTATTTGTTTACATGTTACTTTACTCGTTATTTGTCGTCTCTTAAAAAATTTAGTATCTTTTACCGTTTTTCTACCAAGAGCCATTTTAAAGTTCTTTATAGAAAAAAAATAGATTATTACAAAATTGGAAAAATAAGAAAAATCAGTCAGCAATTTCAACAGACAACTTCATTCGACAACGGCAAGATCACTAATAAATGTATTTATAGAGATGTTCTTGTTCTGTTATTCAGTGCGTTAAACAAATCAGAGAATAGATATATTTGCTTTGTTGTTGGTTAATGCGGTAATTAAATAAGCGTACGTAGATGAGTTTGAGAGAAAATTTAGAGATGCTATGGAAAGCTCATTTAATTTTATATACTTTTCTCAGCGTTTTATGATATGAACGCAGTCTGTATCTTAATTTGTTGCTGAGATATCGGTTTAAGTATATATTAGAGTGCGGGAAAAGCTATTTTCCTTCAAAACTTTTATCGGAATTGAGTGGGCGAAGTCGTTTTGAGCTCATTTGATATGGCTTGTCGTGATGAGTGTTTTAAACTTCAACGCAACTTCTATCTGAATAAGTTGATTAGATATCTAGTTTTGAATGCCATTGAAGTAAGAATTTAAGTATGAGAAAAGCTATGTTCCTTTAAGCGTAGTCGGTGCATGCTTATTTGTTATGGCCTCATGTAATAAGTGTATAAAATTCCAACGAAGTCTGTAACCTAATTAATAACTGAGAAAGTGCAGAAAAACTATTTTTACCAAATTTCTTAATGCAAGGGAAGATTATTAAATACGTTTTAGATAATTAATCTGAGTTCATATTAATTTAATATCGTGAATAGCCAATTTAAGAGAAAATTAGTATGGATGTAGAGAAATTTAATTTTTATTTCAACTTTGCATTAAAATTTTGACTACATATCTAAACATAACTCAAAAAACTAAACGTTTTTACTAATTTTTATATGATTCTTTCTTTTCTTGAATGTAGAAAGCATTCATAGTATATTTTCTTAGTTTAAATTCTTTCGCCTACTGAGTTGAAGCAATATATATATAATGTATTGTTTTAAAATAGAAAAGAATACATTAATTTGTTGCTTTGTACAATCTCTTCGTAAGTGTCACTTATAGATCTAAATGCCATCTGTATTTTGGTAGGTTTGGCATACTGATATGTAGTTTAATAATGGAGGCAGCGGGAAAAAATTTAATTTCTCACATTCCTTAATAAGCTTGGCATGAAAGTCTTGAAAGTTCTTCAAGTGGCTGTCATTTTTGTGAATGATTTGTGACTCATATGAACGCTGCAATCACTAAGGTTATGTCATAAATACACTTTGAGATATACTGCATCGTGCATACGCACGATTAAATTGATGTTATTCCTTCACATCTCTGAAAATTGATTTTCCTAAATGCTGATAAAATATTTTGCAAAATTCACTGATATATATGTCTATTTAAAAATACCATTTTGCATAACTATAGTAAGCTTAATAGCTAACTAAAGCTCATATTACCCGACCTTGAATTACGTTATAAAAGAAATTTGTTTGTACTTTCAACAAATAGTCATCTGGTTTTATTTTATTATTTTATCTTTTTAAATATGATATATTTTATTTAAGTACAGAAAACCATATTAATAATTATAAAAAGCTAAACTAGATTATATAGATTAATCGATATATATCGATTCAAAAATGAATATGTTGAGAAGTTTTTGTTGAACAGTGTGATGATCAGAATAACTCATTGTTTATTAAGAAATCCGCTGCATACTCAAGCAGGTCAGCAACTGGTAATGACCTCTAATTGTACAGTAGAATATCACTAACGCACGTCTCTTAAAAGTATAGAAATAATATTCGATCGACGTACGCGAATTCACGAATCTAGACATCACGGTGCTGGGACGTTTGCCAACGATTCCAATCTAAATTTTTTTATTGGGTCTAGCTTAATCTTGATAGTTGGATGAAAGTAGCTGTAATTTAGCTATAAAATTATTCCTTGTATTATAAGTATATATCATATAGGGATAACTCTTGTATAGAGCATTAATTCTCTGGAGTAATTTAGCGGTTGAGGTACACGGCTCAGTTATTATAGACTTAAGATAATCGATATGTGATTTAATATCGGTATAACTTAACAATGAATTCTTTGTAATAAAGTTAATTTTTGTAAAATAATTGTTCGTTTCGCGCATATAAAAATAGTTGAGATTTTTCCATATGTACAAATGTACACATTTTTGTCGTATAAATATACGTATTTATGTATTAGTTCATAATTATTTCAGTGTATGTAATAAACTATCTGTCATGATTAGTTGAACTGGTCAAGTTCTCTCAATCTATTTGTATTATAAGACAAACAGAGGTCATCGCTGCAAAATACTATTTTTGGTTCATTTATTACAATTAGATTTCAACTTTATTTAACGAACAGGCTCAGACTATTAGATATTAGACTACCTACCAAAGACGCGATGTCTTAAATTCTGCTATTTACCAACGATCAGATTTCAGAAATAATTAGTACCAAAATTTTTTCTTGTATTAGAAATTTTGTTCCGCTACAGAAAGGACTACATAAATCTGTTGCTTTATACTACTTGTCCCTTATGATTTATTATTCTTACATTACTTAGCTTCTTTTCATTATGACATATGTAAAACACCCTGAGGAGCAAATGGCACCAGTCGGAATTACTTTCTCTGAAAGTGATTATGTTCACCATACAGCCAATTCATGAACGTGTCACTTGTAGTGCTGAATATCAAATGCATTTTGATGAGGTTGGAATGCTGATACCCAATTTTATAGTTCAAACAGCGACGAAGGTAATGTAAACCACTTCACTTGTTACTTTTCCTATAAGCTTGGCATGGAATGCTTGTTATTCGTAGGATAGATTTGTCATTTGGAGAGTGATTTATGACTCGTGAAGTCGCCTACAACCGAGTTCGTTACGATTGAGACACTTAGTATGCGTTCGGAAACCCACCGGGTTGGTCTAGTGGTGAACACGTCTTCCCAAATCAGTTGATTTGGAAGTCGAGAGATCCAGCGTTCAAGTCCTAGTACAGTCATTTATTTTTACAAGGATTTCAATACTAGATCGTGGATACCGGTGTTCTTTGGTGGTTGGATTTCAATTAACCACACTTCTCAGGAATGGTCGAACTGATACTGTACAAGACCACACTTCATTTACACTCATGATGATATGTATATCATCATCATTCATCCTCTGAAGTATTATCTGAAAGGTAATTACCGGAGACTAAACAGGAAAAAGAAAGTATGCGTTCGGAAATTTGTCTTAAGATTTTCTTCTTTTTTATTCAATGTTTTAGTTGTACTGTTTTCTCCTAAATGGTTGGCTATATATAATTAAATACAATAAAACTAAAAATAGCATTATATAATTTAAAATATATGTATATTAAATATATATATTATATATACATACATACACATATAATATAAATACATTTATAGTGACATACTAATTTATTTAATGATTATCATTGTAGAATCTAGATCAATCTGTCTCCGGCTAATGTCTGATTTCCGGTAATTTGATTTGATTTCCGTCAAATGTCTGGGACTTCTTCACAAATATTTTCATCCGTTTCACCTTTTTCGTTAGAAGAATTTACCGTGATAAGTTACGGGTAGCTATGAAAAAATATCAGTTCTCAGGTAAAGAAGATAAGATTATGTGGAAAAAATTATTTGGACGAAGCTTATTACGTGGTTCAAAATGAAAAGGAGTGAGACCGTTCCCATAAATGAACTCTTTTTGAAAATTCAGGCAGAAAAATTTGCTGACCAGCTAGGATGCAAAGGGCTTGTTTGTAGCGATGGTAAGCTGTACCGATTTAATAACAGACATCAAATCGGCTTTGCAAAAATTAGTGGTGAAGAATAATTCACCACTAATTTAGAATAATTAGTGGCGTAGATAATTCTGACATTAGCAATTGGCTGAGTAAAAAATGACCACTAATAAAATCGGTTTGTAAATAGGGAAACATATTTAATGATGATGAAACGGCCTTATTTTATAAATTACCTTCGGACAAAATATTTAAATTTAAAGGAGAAAAATGTGTCGTCGGAATGCACTCAAAAGTAAGACTTACTGTTCTGTGTTCGAACATCAATGGAACTGGAAAATCAAGAAACCCCCTTTTTCTTTAAGCACATCAAAAACTTCCATTTAAGTACTTAGACAGTACAAAGGCGTGGATGAGTTCTATAATTTTTGAAGCTAAAATTCTTAGTTGACTGCAAAATGAGACAAAAAGAAGAGACAAAATTTACTGCTAATTGATAAATGTCGAGCTCACACAGTACTGGAAAACCTCACAAAAATAAAAATTGTATTTTTGCCTTTAAACACTATTATAAAGCTACAACCGATGGATCACAATTAAACACACTGTATTTTCACTGAGAAATTATAGTCACAAAACACACTAGTCACACTACATTTAACATTTCAGATCACTGTACTACTGTAGTTTTGCCACATCCTGCACTTAACTTCTCTACTCTCCGCATGATGTCACCACTATACATTTAGCATGGTTGTAAGTACCTTTCTTTTTCCTGTTTAGCCTCCGGTAATTACCGTTCAGATAATAGTTCAGAGGATGATATGTATGAGTGTAAATGAAGTGTAGTCTTGTACAGTCTCGGTTCGACCGTTCCTGAGATGTGTACTTAATTGAAACCCAACCACTAAAGAACACCGGTATCCACGATCTAGTATTCAAATCCGTGTAAAAATAACTGACTTTACTAGGATTTGAACGCAGGAACTCTCGACTTCCAAATCAGCTGATTTGGGAAGACGCGTTCACCACTAGACCAACCCGGTGGGTTAAACATGGCCGTAAGTAGTCGTAACAATACGTAACACCAGCATGCGCAACGGCTTCCTCCGTCGCAATGAAATGAATGTCCTTGACACTTGCCTGTAAGTACCAACCGAAATTGTGAACGGAACGGAGTCCAACCTCCGTGCACTGCGCTATAGATATCTCCCTCGCCGGCTAGTCCCGAAACGAAAATTTGCGTGTATTTCAAAATTACAGTACGTTGGTATGATGGGGTTGGTCCTTAGGACTTAGTGGAGGAGTCAATGTAGTCCTTACGCTAAAACGTTTGGTGACCTCTGCTCTAGAATAAACGACTATTGAACTCCTGCGACTCTTCCTTATGCATTGTTGAACAATGCATCTTTAAAAAATAACGTTGGAATTTACGAGTAGAAGTCTTTATACTTTTATACAAGAGATAGGTAAAAACATATTTTACACAAATGACGAGCAATACGTGTATCAGCATTTTCATGGATATCTGAATGAGTTATTCGAAATATAAATAATATAAATGCAAATAAATTAAAACTTATAATAATTTAATATAAAAAAAATCTCATTTTTTGTGAGATCCCGATGATTCTGATGCCAATCAGCCGATACTTAGAATTGATTGCCCACTGAGGTAAGTGATGAAGAGAAGTGAAATGTTGTATTATAAGTACCCACTATTGGAACGAGACGAAACGAATAGAAGTTATGGTGATTATTCAGAACAAATGATTTATTCTTTTATGAGTGGAATTCACTCGATAATACCCAAATCATCATATTTAATAGTAACGAAGATTAAGTATCTTGAACTATAAAATCACCACCTACTGAATCAAAGGAAAAAAGACAAGGGAAGCGATGTCTGTTGTTTTCTTGACTTTTCTTATAAAGTCAAGAGAAGGAGATTTGCTCCCTCTCCGCAACCCGTATCCGTAGGCTGAGTACAATTTGATTACATGTAAATTTTCCTGGTAGAATAAATTTTCTTCGCTTTATTTCAAATCATTAAATACATTTTTTTTTTTTTTGTTTTTTTCTTTAATGCTTTAATAAATTATAAACAAAATCAGTGCTTGAAGATTAATAAAATATTTTTGTACGTGATCTATGTCAGTATTTTTGTTGCAGATTTATTTTGATTAAATATTATTTGGCACTAATTAATTGATTGAAGGCTGAATTCAGTTCACAAGTTATAATCAATTGATGTGCTGTCCTTTTAAAAATCTTCCGCTTCTTATTTATTTTTTTTACAGTAACAATTGTTTATTTTGATTTTATAGGTAATAAAAATAGTATTTTTTGTTACACTCAAATTATTATCATCCAATTAAATTCGCTTTTAGTTAACAAATATCATGTAAAACTAATTTCAAGAAAGATTTTCGTGCGTACTTGGTCTTAATTATTGTAATACTTTTGTATTCTTTTAAGTATTTTTACTAATTAATTAATTTTTTAGTTTATCGTTTATCAACAGCATTAAAAATTTTAATAAAACTTGTTTAACAAGTTAATCGTAATCCATGATTGATATACGGGGATGCATTTCTTCTCGAACTGTGTTTAGTGATGAACATTTTATCTTAGTGAAAAAGTTAACACACACAATGTCCGTATCTGGGGGTCAAAAATCCTCAAAAACGATGTGAAAGGGACTCCCCGAAATAAATTTTTTTCTGTGCTGATATCCCAACGGCAAATTTACGGACCCATCTTTTTCTCTGAAGTAAGCAGAACAGGAGTTGCTTATACGGATATGCTGATTACACGGTTCTTTCCTCTTCTGCAAGATGGAGAAGAGAATTTTATTTGGCAACAAGATGGCACACCTCTTCATTGATATAACTCTGATCGGTTGAATGACGTTTTCCCCAAAAGTTGGATCGGTCGGCATGGACTCTAAGGTGGAGCTTAACTGCGGTGGCCTCTAAGGTCACCCGATCTAATGCCGTGTGATTTTTTTCTCTTGGGATTTTATAAAGGATGTTGTGTGTGTGTGTGTGTGTGTGTGCGTGCCTCTAGCACTGATCTACCCGATTAGAGGTGCAGGATTGAAGCAGTTGTCACTTCCATTACCTCAAACATGCTGGTTAAAGTATGGAACAAACTGCCCTATCGGTTGAATATGTTCCGCGAGACGAAAGTCAGCCACTTTGAATCCTTGTAGGTAAAATCTGATGTGGACACCACATGACTTCCTTTTACGCCTATTAAATTACATATACACATTTTTTTCTAAATGGAAAGTACATAAAATTTTATTTTATTAATAACTTCTGATATTTTTTCATTCTTTTTTTTTATTGTTATTATTGAATTATTAATTATCGTAAAATTTTGTTGTTTACGATCAGAGGTTAATAATTATTAATAAATCAATATAATTAATTTAAAAAAAAAAGTTAAAAAAAGGAGATGAAGTCGGATTTGAACCGATGTGCCTTCCCCTTGCAAGATCCAAATACCTCAATTAAAAGTTATTTGGCTATACGATTTTATTTAACTAATGAAAATACGAGTAAGTACCGCTTATGATATATCGTTGAAAAGCTCTCAATAAGGGCTTATTACTGCAGTTAAGAAAAAATTCAAATTCCAATTTTTGTTTTGGATTCTGGGCTTTTTTGGACACTTTTGGTCTAGTCGATTGCAATCAAAAGGGGAGGTGCACAACTAGATGTTACAACAATCCTAAATCCAAAATTTCAACATTCTGAGGACAATCGTTTTTGAGTTATGCGAGATACATATGCAGTTACGTAAGTACGTCACGCCGAAACTAGTGAAAATGGATTCATGAATGGTCAGAGTGGATATGTTCGTTGAAATCTGAAAACCGAAATTTTTGCGATTAAAAACTGTAGTAGATACTCTTCATTTTATTTGTGATTTTTCATTGCACTAAATCAAAGTTAACAGATATTAAATAGCTTACAACCCCGATATTCTTTCTTGCTTCTGTATATATTTATATACAAAGTGTACAGTATATAGTATATATATAATATATTATATATATATATATATATATAATATATATATATATAATATATTTAACTATCATTAATATATATATATATATAATATATTATATATATATATATTATATATATATATATGTATAAAATCGCTTAATATGAAATATTTATGGGAAGGGCATTCCCCACATAAAAGTTTTCAAATAAGGAGCGTTTTAAAACTGCGTATAATAAAGATTAAGAAACGTTAAATTTGTTATGAATTTTCTGTAGTAATATATTACTGCTTCTATGAATAAGTGATGGTATGACCACTGTCTGGATGAAACTGGGTACTGCTAATAGTTTACGATGATTTATGTGGATGTGAACTAATCTATGAGAAAAAAACATGTTTAAATTTTTAAGAAGGTTACATGATGTGAGGGATTCTCTCATTCAATAGTAAAACTCTTTCATAGAATGAATAAACTGGCAAAATTTTACAATACAATTTTGTAACGTTTTACAAGATGCATCCATTTTTTTAAACTGAAGATTACCTTAATGTCTTTTTACTAGAATTTCAGTATCTCCGCATCCGTGAACAGATTTTCATAATTTTATTGAATAAGACAGGATGGAATTACCTCCACCATATTAAATCACTTTAACATTAAGGATACAAACTGATTGTTCCCTCAGAAAATTAGCACTCTAATCTATTCTTGGCTCGAGATCTTTGCCGAACTTAATAACTTGTTTCAAAATTATGACAACAAAAGTTATTGGACAGACTTGTTTTATTCACTAGTTTTATGTTAACCAATCCAGTATCATTTCAATACTGAAATTTACCTTCAAAAACTGAAGGAAGACTAAATAAGATTGTTTCATTTTTACTACTTTTTAATCTAATACGATTTTACTCATCGTGAAACGCATAAAAATTCTTCAAATCTGACTTATTTACTATATAAAAACTATTCTTTTCTAATATTTCTCGACAAATTTGTACATTTTTCGACCAAGGGTTTCTCACTTACCGGGCATTATTCATGTAATGTCTATTTCACTCTAGAAGTGGTTATTTTTAAAAGTAAAAATATTTCATTAGCCGATAAAAAAGACATGAATCGACTAATCATTTTCTTAAAGACTTATTATACTTCGCCCGCATTGGTAGGAAATATTTTTCATAGTTTATTTACAAACATCAATTGTTTTGCAACATAATAATTTTTTTTTCATTACTATTCACATTATTTCACTCAATTAATCAGAAAAAACATACTTTCTTAAGAACATTGCTTCTGCAGAAATAGCATTTTCTTGAAAAATGAACAACTGTAAAAAATGATTGTACAAAACCTCCCAAATTTGACGAGAACAATGAGAAAAAAATAGAAACAATTAGAAACAAATTTTCAGTTAGAACAATTAGAATAGAATTATAAAAATAATATTATATTTATATTTAATAATATTACTTTTATTTCTAAAAATAATTCTAGAAATTAAATTTTTAAATATAATTTTTAGAATTTTTCGCGGGTTTAAAGTCAACTCAGGTTCAAAAGTATTTAAAAAATGGTTTATTCTTCATTTTTTGAAGGAAAATTTCTGTAATGAAATCAAATGGCATTGGTTGAATGAAAAATGACTGGGAGGTAATATAAGACCAATCGCGATTTTTTACTATCATTAAGAAGCGAGTTAATCTTCAAGCTCATCGCCAAAGATTTGGCGTGCTTAGTGTTGTTTTGCATAAATATTCTTTCAATGTTTCCACCACATTAATGGTCATCCATAATTATACCCAGAAATTAACATAACTTACTGAATTCTCGAAGTAATAATCGGCGCAATTTTTTGTCCATGAAAAATGTTGTAGTTTAGTCTACAGAAATTTGTTTTTCATTACTAATGTAGATTTATTAATTAATTATTATTAATAAATCTAAAATGAATAATAATATATTAACTATAATTAATTATTATTATTATTGTTGGTTTATTAATTAATTGGTAGCTGTGTATGTTGGCAAATCGGAGTATGATTCGTAAGTCTACAAATATCTCGGCGAAACATTCTTAGTTGGAACATATACAGTTCTCATTGCTCATGAGCAACCTCGTGTTGCATTATTATATATTAAGTTTAAAAAAAAAGTTCACTAAGCCAGGATGTGTTATTAATCAGAACTAACAAAATTATTGTGAGCAGAAGGTAAATTTATAGATCTGACGTGATAAAATTAAATTGATAAGTTTAGATTTCTATCTGTCTACCTTCCTCACACGGAAACCCAAATACACATTTTTTACCATTTCAACTCTTATTTCTAGGCAAAATACCATAATCATATACACTATAAAATTATAGTTTCTTCTTATTTAAAAATTAAGCTGAAGAACAATTAAAAAATACTTAAAGAAGGAAAATACTTCTATTTCTCTGTTAATGAAATCTTTACTGATAGTTTTTCTGCGTAAATTTTGATTCAACTAGTAAAATAAAATTTTACAAGTTTAGTGTTAAATAAATTAATTTGATTCATAATGTATATTTTATCAATTTCCTCTTTTAATTTGTAATAATCTATGGATGTAATTTTATTTCTTACGCCTTGAAATAGAAATGATTAATTTTGAAAAAACTGTATTTCAAAATTTGTACAGTATTTAATGGGTGAGTCAACACATGGTTATCATCTGTTTTTTTTGCGTATTTTCTCAAATATTTTATTAATTAATTGCATTTAGATGTGTATTATATACTACGTTTAGCAGCGTATGGAGTATATTACGAATGAAATTTTAAAAGAAAGTCGCCAGACAGCAGAGTAGTTTTAATGTATATTTGTTTTATATTAAAAAAACCGGCCACAATCTACAAAATCCTTGCCACACATAAATGAAAATTTGGCTGTAATTTTAGCATAGGTTATTTTATTTCACTTGTTTGTAAAAATAAAATTATTATTCTAATGCCTTTTTTTTAATGAGACTACATACTTGTCTTTTTAAATGTACATTTTTTTACGTCGTGTAATTAGTCTTTATTTTTTGAAAAATCTGTGGTAGATGGTATAGTTTATTACAACTTAATCGAACAGTTTATTGCAATGTTAGATTTACACGAACAAGAATGTTGATTACAGCACGATAACGCAACGTGTCACTCTGCTAATGAAACTCTGGATATGTTACCGGAATTTTTGACCATCGTTTGATAACAGCTGTGGACTCCGAGATCCGCAATCTTAAACCAGCAGACTTTCTTTTCGGAGTATTCAAAAAGTGTAGTTTTTAAAAACAATTCTCATACACTTGATAAATTGAAGGCTAACATTGAAAGTGAGATTTCGAAAAGTGGCTTTATTATATGATTAATTATTATTTTTATTTCTCTTTGTGTAGTTATCTGGGATAAATAAGGTGCCGTTTTAAAAACATTGTTCACTACTACTGTAGTAGTTTTTAGGTTATGTACTTATGTTAGTTATGTTGAGATAAAACAAATATGTATAGGTACAGACATATTTGTTTTTCCTTTTTTTTTACATTTGTTATAATTTTATTTGAATACTTTATTAATGTATAAAATAAATTGTAATATGGGACCGACAAAACTATATGCTTCACAAAAACAAAATGTACCAATGAAAATAAATAATTCAAATTATGAACGAAAAAAGTTTGACAAAAAGTCTAGCTGCCGTGATAGCTCCAAGATAATGAACCAAAGGCTGACCCTTCTCAAGTAAGTACAAGTGACATTACCACAGAAAATGTTAGTATATGGCTGTCTTATTTTCAAAAATCAGAAATTCATTATGACCAGACCTGAATCAATTAATTGTGTACTAAAAATGTTTTTTACATTTTCTGTAAATGTTTTTCCAGGATTTTAAAACGCTAGAAACCTTATAACCAAACTTGTATTCATGATATTTTGTTTTTTAAATTGCACATAAATTCTTGATCTCTGATGTGTAGAGGTTATCTTAAAATAATTCACATTACATTAAATAAAAAATAAAATACCAAGGAAATGTTACAATTTTTGTTAATTTTCGGAAAACCGGTTTTTTAGACAGTGAAACAGGTAAACAAAAACTATCTCTACAGTTACTGTCAATAAAACTGTATATTAGGCAGAACTATATTGTGTATACATAAAACAGTGTGTACAAATTGTGTATATACTGTATTCTATATTAAGCAAATCTTTCTGTTTATTTTGGTTAAAGAATTAAGTTTCTAGGGTAAATCACATCTAAGATAAAGCATTTTTCATAAATGATGATTTTACTCCCGCCCTCAATTTTAGGAGTTGTAAATCAAATATGAATAGGATTTTTTGTAGCTTAATTTCAATTTAGATACTAGTTCATTTTCAGACCAGAAACTCGAAAGAATCCCAAAAACAAAAAAACAAAAAATTGGTTAACTCCCCTTAACTAAAATGATTATCATATTCCTTAGTTACATAATCCAAAAGGTTATCTTTACTTTCTTAATAATTAGATTATGCATCCAGTAGGATACATATTCTAATTGTGTAACATGTTATTTCGTAGTTGCTTGCTGTCTCAAATTTAGTTTTTATTCCTTTCCATTACACTGATTGTTGTTTTTTTCTGCAAAAATTAGTCCATTTTTCATATATGTTGAAATAGAGGAAGACATAATGAATACTTTAAATTAAAAGAATTATAACAATGATATTTTAAACAGTACCATCAAGAAAGCAAAATACTCAATCCATTGCAAATAAAAGTAAGGAGCCTGACTTATCTTCACAACACAAATGTCAGTGAGCCAAAAAATAATCCAACCTTTCCAGAAGATTTGGAAATGTGAAGAAGTCACACATTTAGTAGGTTAAGCAAACAATTTATGAAATTGGTGGAAACAAAAAGATTTCATTGATAGCTTACTTCATCCATAGAAACAAAGGAATTGGAAAATTTAAAACTGCAAATTAAAAAGAACTTAAATATCAATGATCTAGAAAAGAGAATAGATTTTTAATTTTCTCATAAAGAAGCTTGAGGGACCAATCAAATACAGTGAAGCATATTGACCAAAAACACATCATTTATAACAGTTATTCATCAAACCATGTGACTTATTATAAAGTATAGGAATATTTCCAGTTTTCATGTTGTCTAGGTATGTAAAGATAGGTTATTAAAAATTTATAATTGTTGCTGGGATTATGTTGACATCAAAATATTGTTAGTCTCCCCTATGAAATTTTTTTTGACGCTGATTTTTTTTTTCTAAACAAGTTGCTTCTTTATTTTATTTCAGTTTATGAACATATCTCATATATAGGTTTATTTTTTTACTTTTGTTCACCTGTAGTAATAAGAAATCATACTGCATAAATTCCTAAACTCTGTGTCCGTGTTTGAGCTGTCAGTATTAATTTTTGTTTAAATAAAATATAAAAAGTAAATAAAAAATTTCTGTTATAGCTATCACTGATTAGTTGGATGTTCTTAATAAAACCAGACAAACACTGGTTATAAATATGCAAAGTTTTGAAATTAGATTGTCTATTTTTATTTTTAGTATTACAACTTTGGGCGTGCTATATATATACTTTAACATGAAAGATTTAGAGAGTATGTAGTGAGATGAAAACATATAGGAAAAATGCAGAGTTGCCAGGAACTGAATCTGAAGTGCTTCTAGCCAGCATGCAATCTACTCCTTTACCTAGGTGAGTATTATTAAACAATGAATGCTAAAGTGGTAAGTTTTGTTTCTTTTCCTTTCATTTAGTGTAAGAATCTCTTATTTAGACTGGTTTGCATTTTTTTGTAGATTATTGATTTAATTATCACTTTTAAACATTCACTGAAATTAATATAACTGGATCTTAGAAGTTTATTATCTCTCATAAGTTTCCTATGTATTTAGAAGTAAATATCATACTTACTGTTTGATTATGTTACTATGCTTTCATTTTAATTAAACTTCAGGTGCACTGTTTATCACACTTGCATCCAGACCTTTAGAATTATGTATGTAAGGCTACACAGGCAAAAGGTTGATAAACCTGATATGTTAAACCATGAAATATAAACCTTTT
Source organism: Lycorma delicatula (assembly GCF_047948215.1). Classification (NCBI taxonomy): domain Eukaryota; kingdom Metazoa; phylum Arthropoda; class Insecta; order Hemiptera; family Fulgoridae; genus Lycorma; species Lycorma delicatula. The sequence goes on from NC_134460.1 coordinate 84,846,249, forward strand.
TTTTAACCACTGGGACTTCTGTTAGATATTGCTTCACAGGATGAAATGAATGAAATATTTGTAGCGTGTGAAAATGCCATGCCTGATCGGGATTTGAACCCGGGGCCTCCAGATGAAAAACCGTGACACTACCACTCATGCCACGGAGGCCAGCAATATCAACCTTAATGATGATAAATCTTACATTGATAAACTTCACAGTAGTCACTCTTGAATTGAAGTGGCAGTTCTCAAGAAAATAAGCATCCCACACTAGGTTCATTAAGTAAGTTAGGAGAAAAGTGGTTGCTTTCTTCATTGATCCAAATACTCTGTTATACATTGGTATGTCAAGCTTAGCCAGTTGCAGGCGTTTGGCTCTACAAATGACATCTTCTTTCTCTTTACTGCTGGGGCTGGCTGTGAACATTATTGCTTTCTGAGAATGCATTTTTGACTATGGGTTTTTTTTTTACCTCAGGTACTTTCCATATATCACACCCATAAGAAAGACTGAAAAAGATAATGTAAGATAACAAATTAATGCACCTCCTCTTTCTAGAAACTATATATTTGTGCCTTTAAGTAGAAGAAAGAATATAATTAAATTGCCAAAAATTAATAAAATACTCAATGGATAATATGTAATTTAGAATTACCAAAAAACCACTACTCATCTGAACATAACAAATTATTTCATCATCTCAAGGTAACATTACATTTTTACATGCATGCACTATTTTATTAATTTGTTTTATCAGTATTATGTGGAGCATCATTACATTAAGAAAAGCCATTATCAATTTCACTACTGTACTTTGAAATCATAATTACCATTGTTTAAAAAATATGTCAGGAATATTGTGGTTGGAATAAAAAAAATTAAGGAAAAAAAAGAGTGCATTGTTACGGTACCATTTTCGTAAATTGTTTTATTGAGGATTTTTTTTACACTGTAATGTTAGTACCACACAGTAAAATCTCAATGGATTATTATTTTTTTAAATCTCTGACTAACTAGATTGAATTTAAAAGACTGCTATCATATTTTATGTATAGTCTATCAGGTTGGTACAATGATCACGCTTTACATCTCCAATGGTCACCAGATTATTCTATGTGATAAATTTATTTATTAATAAACTAGTAATATTTTATTGCTACCAGTTCCATGTTTCTATTTCCATATTATTTATTCTGTTGTAAATAACAAGACATCCTGACCTTGCAAACCTACTTATAAAGGAATCAACTCATAAGTAAGGAACACTGAAAAAGATAATGTAAGATAACAAATTAATGCACTTCCTCTTTCTAGAAACATTATATTTGTGCCTTTAAGTATACCTCTGATAGCAAATTAAACAAAACTGTAGCAGATAATCTGGAGACTTTCATATTAATCATATTTTTCACATATAGATTTTATATATAAACAAATAGGTATTATTATTTTTAAAATCTAATTAAAGTATTTTAATGATTGACAGAAAGTTTTAAAAACATATATCACTTGTTTTTTGTTTTGTTTTTGACTATATCTTCTCTTTGATTACCTTAAATTTTTATCCATGTTAGTTGATTACTCACTTTACATATTTACTAATTAATATATGTTGTATTTTTAAATTATATGTTGGAAATGTCTGCCGAGGCATTTGCATCAGTGGCACCCTGACAGAGGCCAAACTGATAATTGTTGTGTTATCAAGTTTAGAGTCTAAAAGACGACCTCCGGTAAAGCCCATGACGGCTAGGAACAGAGGGGTTGTTATGGTGACCAGGATCGTCACAAGGTGGGGAGGAGTGTCTTCCCATACGGGGACTGGATGTATTTTTAAACTATAAAAAGTTTTAAAGCTCTATGTATACCCTGTTAACTGTATTTGTATAACTGTTTCGATAAAACTTTAAAATTATAATTTTGTTCTTTTTTTCCTTTATGTTATTGTTACACATTATAAACAGTAGTAGGTTTGAACATTTTTTTTTAATTTTTAAAATGTTTGAACTATCCACCAACTGAAACACAATTCAGTTTTACAACAATAATAATCCTGTTGTAATCGTAAGTAGTGAATTTTTATTGTATTGAACTTTAATCCTTTGATCTTAATGTTATGACATGATTTTTATAGTAAATTATTGGTAAGAGTAGATTTCTTATTTATTCATTTTTAGGTATACTTGAATATAAATTTAAGCCTTGTAAGATAAGTCCCAGCTGTGTGGGTTCTCTGGACCCATAAAAAACATAATGTATCCATGAAAAGACATAATGTGGATGTGGAAGCCCATAAAAAACAATTATTCTAATTTTTTATCATTATTTATCTATAATTTTTAAAAGTTCTTTTCAAAGTTCACAGTTCAATTTATGAAACAGTGATCATTCTGTGTATGGTAAATTTATTTGAAAATGAAGAATTCTATTGACATCATATAAAGTACACTGTAGATGATTTTGAATCCAAATGGAACTTTGGTTTGAATGATAATCTGAATATAATAATGAATGTGTGTTTGCTGGGATAAAACAGAATTATGACAAAATGAATCAGCTAAAAAACAAAACAAAGTTAACATACAAATAATACTACCACATCTTTGACATGACTGTGGGACCGACTGCCAGGTTAGCTTCAAGAATGTAAAGAAAAAGAAAATACCTTTCATTTTTAATAATGTTCATTATTATTTTCATAAAAACTCATAGATTAAAGACAAGCTACGCAAAAAAATATTGACCCACTGCCTCTAAGTTTTATTGCATCTTGGATATAATTAACCAATTGTATCCAATAATATACAAATGATATCCTGCTCTCCTAATTCATTTGTTCTGAACTAGAAGAACCTAATATTTCCTAGAATCTAACATGAACCTAGATAGTGTTTAAATGGTTTGCTGCTTTTGAATGTTATGTAGGAAGCAATGTGCAATCTCCCAATATGGCACACTGTTTAAGGATAGCAGTCCAGCTCTTACTCTGAATTCCACATTGATAAAATTGTTATGATGTAAGTCATTTATGTAGATCTCTTCACCCAAATTTAAATTTAATTTATGGTATATATCTTGATACCACATAATTTTCTTTTATTCTCTTGCACTTTACTTGATATGATTAGGATACTTCATTTTCATGATGAATGAATACAGAAAATACTCAGCTCAGTTTACTGTGAAATAATCCACATGAAAAAATGTAAGATAAAATTAAATTTGGTTCAAACGAACAATTTATTAAATAAGACAAGTTATTGTAAGAAATTCTTGACATATTTACATACATTTATATATTATTCACACAATATTTTCTAAAGGTTCTGAAAATATGAAATATTTTTGCAGCAACAGTAACTTTTATTATTATTACTATTATTTGTGTTCTCTTGTCATGTTCGGTTTTCATGGAATAGGAAACTTCATGAACATGATACTAGATTAATAAAGTAGCCTCAACTGAGGAAACTGCGTACCACATGACAATAGAGAGATTGCAAAAATAGAGGATCAGTAGTGGATGTTAGTAATAGGTCTACAATCACCAAAATTTGTTTTGTAAACATTTTTAATTTAACTTGTAGTTGCAGTTTAATTTTTTTTTTTTAAATAATCGTAATAGATTTTTGAAAAATTATTATTTTCATTATTTTAAGTAGACACTATGTTTGTACTAAACTAGAAGAAAGATTTATAATATTTATCCTTCATACAGAAAGAAATGTCAGTTATGTCATGAGAAATATTAGAATAAATGATATAATATCATATATTGAATGATACATCCATTTTTTTTTTTTTTTATGAAAAACACTTTTATCTATGTTTGCCCCAACAGGGTCTTACTCTTTAAGATTGAGGGGGTTGGTCCCCCATGGCCCTAGCATATGCAGCTTTTCTTCCCACTGCACACTGTGTTGATGAACCTCTTACAACATACACATACACCACACCATAAACACTACATAAATTACAACATACACAACAACAACACCTTTCACTGTTTTTTCTCACACATACATTCAGTGGTGTTGCGACACCTTACAAAATGCAACCACAACCCAAGATGGAAACTATCATACTAGTGGGTGGATGGCTCTATGTAGTGAGTCTCAAAAGATTTACTCTAGTCACCTGTGCGAAGCCAGTTGCATTTAGCTCTAGCCCCTATACGCATGGGCTCCGCAGAGATGGTCCTGTATGTCCGTAGCACTCATGGGACCAAAGTACTAGTCTCAGAAAAACCTCACGATGATTGGTGGTCCATCTGAAAATACCACCAACATTAGTCTTATGAAAAGACCTCACTCAGCATTGCCTGACGAGGATAACAGTCCCAAAGATTATAATAATTTAAATGGTGGCAAGTCCCACCTACAATATACAAACATCATTAGATTTGTAGTTTTTCAGTATAATTAGGAAGGTTCATAAGATCTCACCTTTCCTGATAAATAAGGTAGTAACGGAGTTCAAGTGGTTCCCCCAAAAATGGCTTCCAAAAGCGGAGGTCCACCCTGGACGCTATAGCTGCTGTTTGTGACACAGTGAGAAGGGCCACGATGTGTAACCAGTGGGGAATGTGTGTGTCTTTGTTGTCTTAAACGTGAGGAACGCATTCAGTTGCATTTCTCATGTTGCCATAATGCGGTCTGTAGAAGAGCATCGGATTCCTTCGTATCTGTGCAAGATGGTACAATCGTATTTAACGAGATGCTGGCTGGTGTGCCAACTGCAAGATGGACAAGTTGAAAGAAGTCTACATAGAGGAGTGCCACAAGGGTGGGTCCTTGGACCGATCCTTTGGAATTTGGAGTACAATGAGGTTTTTTTAAGTTACTCCTCCTGCTGGATGGCTATGCTGATGATATCGCGTAAGTGGTGGAGGCGATCACTAGATGGAAAGTCATTGACAAGATGCAAGACTCCTACCAACTGATTAAAAATTGGATGGCTGCGGCTGGGCTTATGCTAACCCCAGAGAAGACAGAGGCGGTGGCGATATCTTTTGTGAAAAAGAGACCGGTGTTGAAGTTTACACTTGAAAACAGAAGGATCAAGACCGGCAATAAAATACTTTGGCCTTTGGGTGGATGCAAGGTTGAGGTTTGTAGCCCAGGCCATAGAGGCTGCAAGTAAGGCAGAGAGTACTATGAGGCTGATCCTTCCTAATTGTGGAGGGCCCTCAAAGTTGTGGAGGAGGTTGCTGGCTGGAAAGGCATACGCTACGATGCTATATGGGCGAGTGTGATTAAATATGCTAAATACTTAGGCAAATTAGAGGCATTGCATAGAAGTTAAACATATTTACTTTTTCCTTTGATGAGCTAAGGCATGCTTTCAATAATTCCCTTGACACTTCCACCGAAAATGATATCAAGCTCAGTATGTTATCACACCTTCCAAATACTGCATTAGGACATCATTTGTGTGTCTATAATATAATATTTTATGACTAGATTTTTCCAGATTCTTGGTTGGAACCATTGATGATCCCAGTACTGAAACCTGGTAAATATAAATTTACTAATTTATCACCTATCTCCTTGACTAGTACTCTGTGCAAGGTTATGGAAAACCCTGAACAATGCGGTTTCAGCCAAGGTAGATCATCCATTGATCTGCCATTCAAAATGCCTTCCTACATCGCCAATACCTTGTTACTGTGTTTTCTGATATGAAAAAGGCATATGACACAGCTTGGAGGAGGGGAATCCAAAATAAAATGCATAAATGGTATGCGTTTGCTTTTCACGCCTGAAAACGTATGTTGACTCTCAACATGATGGACCAATTGAAGCATGCATGCGGGTTTACATTTTTGGGTTTGTGGTTTGATTAACTTCTAACGTGCATAACACATTTAAAAGAATTTAAGGTAGTGTCAAAAAATTCTAGACATACTGAGAGTTCTAATAGTCATTGCGGAGCTTATAGTGTATACATGTACTTCTACTGAGCTCTAGTCCATTCCTGTTTAGACTACAGATGCATGACTTATTTGTCCACATGGTCTATCGCTCACTCTAAAGATGCTCGACGCAGTCCATCATTTATTTATCCATCTTGCTACAGGTGCGTTTCGCTCAAGCCTACTAGTGGACAATAGTTATCCATCTGTTTGGAATAAATGGAACCGAGTGATATGTTCCTATGTAGTTTTCATTAATGTGCATCCAAACCTCTCTCTCCTCACTCTCCCGGTTACTAGAATTAAATTGCAACCAAATCATTCAACTTTGATTGGTATTCTCTAACCAGCATGTTAATTGATATGAGGAATGGCTAAGATTTACTGCTCCGCTAGCCACCAGAGCTCATCAGCTTTCCTTATCTTTAAATATACAATTATATCTAGTACCTCTTATTCAACATTATTACCCTGCTTGGTGGCCTTCCCTTGTGAAATTTTGCTTTAGTCTCAGTTGATATAAAAAACGGGCATAATTCATGGTATCTTATGAGAAAAGGTTTTTATAATTATAAATAGCATGAATCCTGATGCTATAGTTTATAAAGACGGCTCTAGATAGGATAATTCTTTTGTGGTTACCAATAAAACATATGTTTGGCCTTTCCAGCATCGCCAGTGTTTTCGTCATGGAACTCTATGCTATTAACAAGACTTTAGTTCAACATTCCAACATGTACTTGTTCAGTTTCCATGAGTGCCTTGTAAGTGATTAGTGACATGTACTCCAGACACCCTGAAAGATATCTGCGGTATGCAGTCTTTATCTATGAAATGATTCAGCATTTCATAACCATGAGCTTTTGCTGGATCCCTAGTCATACTGGAACACTGGACACGTAATGAATCAGATTGATGCACCTGTCTGTGTTGGCTGCAATTGCCAACTAACAATACACCACATCCTTGTGGACTTTACCCGTTTGCGGTATTGCAATGGAAGTTTAAACTAGGAGTTAAGATCCGAAACATCTTAGGCAACAATGTATTAATGTTATCTAATGTCTTACAATTTCTTAAGGTTGTGCCGTGCATTAATTATTTGATTAAAATTGTAATATGTTTTTACCTTTTGACCTATGGCAATTTTGTTGTTATATGTTAGATTTTTAATATTGTTTTATTTCACACTTAGTGTATCACATAGGCCTTTTAATCCTTTTAATATTTAAGGTAAATTTTAATTGTTAATTCTTAATTATTTACCATAGTAATTTTGTGTCCAGGCACTGATAACGACACCTTGTTCTGGCCCCCAGGAAAAAAATCTGTATTTGTATACCTATATTAATGTTTCTGTTACCAGTAAGTACAGTAATTTATATATAAACAAAAATAAATTTGCATAAAAATACAGTAACTTAACTTCATTCCATTTCAAAAATCTTTTTAGAGTTTTTATGTTTGAATAATTTTCACTTTCAAAATATTTGCAATGAAATCGATTAAAGAACCTCAATAATTTTCATAAATCTACACTGATTATTGTTATATCTACATTTTCATTCTTCTTTTTATGAAAACTTATTCTGCTATTAATTTTGGAATAAAAATCAATCATACAGAGGAAACATCATACAGAGGATGTGATACATACACAGAGAGATGTGATATTGTTACATAAATTAACAGTATATCATAGCCTTATAAACAGTTTATGGTAAAGTTAAACACATTCTCATTGCCTTTTTTTCTGTTTTTTTACCTCTCGTAAGGTGTGTTGAGTATAGTAAGAATCAACACTGAAATTAAATAGAGAAAATATTACAGTATTTAAAAATAAGCTGTTATTTTTTATATTTTAATTCTTATTTACAAAAAGAAAACTAGGCTTAACTTGGTTGTTTTCAATGTTGCTTGGTTTGATCACTTACAATTCTGTCCAACCACTTGCACTACATAATATCATTAAATAATGACACATTTTTAATGCTTTTCAAAGTTGCAAGCAAAAGGGTAAGTGATTAATATGCATGACTGGCAATCAAATAGTTACTGATGTTTGTTTGTATTCCTTGGTGTAAACAATCCAGATTACACATTGTATAGCTAGCTACAACCAGTATAATGGATTTTTTGTTTATGTATTGTCGCTTTAATATTATCATGAGACTTAATGTGAGGTCACAAGTCACTACCAAAATTGTCATTTTGATTTTCAAGTATAAATTCCATAAGGCTTTCAAGTATAAATTCCATAAGGCATGTTCAGGAAAGTGAGATGTAAACGTTTGTTTTGCTTTTATACAAGGTATCTAATGTTGCAACCCCAGTCAGTATGCTAAGCCCACAAAAGTGCAAGTGATACTCAGCATTGCAAGTGACCCTGTCACTGTTCATCCCTGCAATTTACAATTCGTGATCATCAATTCTCTCAAAGAAATCAGTTTTGATGGTGCCTGTTCTATTAGTTGCTTTACATGTATCATAGGCATAAGAAAGACTAAGATGGACATGTAAAACAACAGATTAATTACCCTTTTTTGTGGGAAAACAATGCATGAATAATAGATTAATGCATGTGGATAATGTATTAATGAAGAAAAAGAAAAAGACATAAAGAACTTGGGTAAGTTTACCTGATCTCTGGGTAGTAATCTCATTAGCAATAGTCCAATGATAAAAGAGAGGCAAGGCTTTCATTGCTATTCCTTTGTTATCAATTGCTAAAATCAAATAAACCCACCCGGTTGGTCTAGTGGTAAACTTGTCATCACAAATCAGTTGATTTTGAAATAAAGAGTTTAAATCCTAGTAAAGGCAGTTAATGTTATACTGACTTGAATACTAGATCAGTGTCCTTTGGTGGTTGGGTTTCAATTAACCACACATCTCAGGAATGGTCGACCTGAGACTGTACAAGACTACAGTTCATTTACATTCATACATATCATCCTCATTCATCCTCTGAAGTAATACCTTATGGTGGTTCCGGAGGCTAAACAGAAAAAAGAAAATGAAGTAAACCTGTAACAAGAGTAGCTTATTTAATGTAACTACAAAAGCATTTTAATTAAGAACGATTTAATTTATTAATTACCAGTAATGCTTATGACAAACCCTACATCTTACCCACAGATTTTTTTCTTTAAGTGAAGCTTGTTGAATCTTTTATTAACTTTTATCACTAGGATCTAAAAAATTGAAAAGGTTAACACATAATTCACATCTTTTGAATTGATTTTATTTTTAAAGTTATATTTTTACAAAAATAATTAACTTTCAAACAATGGAATTGGCTATTATTCTATGTAATTTCTTATTGACTTTTTTACTTTCTAATATCTGATAAAATACATTTTTTTTTTTACATTCAGTTTAATTGAATCAAATTCAGAATTATGCTAAAAAAATCATGTAAAGAGAATAAAAAAAAATGCATTTAAATTAACAGTGAATTATGATAATAAGTAGTTATTATATCACTGTTATAGGACAAAAATAACATTTTACTACTATAGATAAATTTTAAGTTATCATTTATATTTACAAAACTTTTATTTATCTGCTTGTTAAGTGCTTTTTTTCTACTTTTAAATGTACATTTTCATTATAAACTTTAGGGTTTTTTTCATATTTCCCAGTTCTTTTTCCTCATAAAGAGATTCTATCCAGAATGTTCATTTTTTATGGCTACTGGTTTTTATTTCTTATAATTTATAATTTCCTCTATTTCTTTTTCACTGCTTATTTTTGTAACTTAGCACTGTAATCTGAAATAGCAGAACAGTTTCAAAGTTCATTTAGTTATTAAGAATTGGTATTAATTTTAGACTTATTTTATAATAAAACACAGTAATAATGACCAATGCGAATAAATACGAAAACCCATCTTAAGAATGTACAGCAGATGTAATTTCAACATAGTTATAAAAAATAATCCTTAAGCTAAGTTTAACTGGCTGTATCTGACTTAAACGGCCATATCAACATCATTCAGTCCTCTGAGTACTGCGCAGCTGAAAGCAATGGAAAACTACAGCTGCTTTTTTTCCTAGAAAATGTGGCTTTGCATTTTCATATAGCAATGATGGAGGCGCCTTCTTTGGTAAAATATTCTGGAGGTAAACTAGTCCCCTGTTTGGATCTCCGGGTGGGGACTACTAAGGAAGGGGTCACCAGAAAATTAAAAAATAACATTCTACGAGTCGGAGCGTGGAATGTTAGAAGTTTAAAAAAGGTTGGTAGGCTAGAAAATTTAAAAAGGGAAATGGATAGGATAAATGTGGATGTAGTAGGAATTAGTGAGGTTCAGTGGGAAGAGGAAGGCGACTTTTGGTCAGGTGATTTTAGAATAATTAACTCAGCTTCAAATAATGGGTAGGCAGGAGTAGGTTTCATAATGAACAAGAAGATAGGGAAGAGAATAGAGTATTTCAAAATGCATAGCGATAGAATCATTGTAATAAGGATAAAATCAAAACCTAAACTGACAACGATTGTTAACGTCTATATGGCTACAAGCGCCCATGATGATGATGAGGTAGAGTGTGTATACGAAGAGATTGATGAAGCAATTAAACACGTAAAAGGAGATGAAAATTTAATAATAGTTGGAGATTGGAATGCAAGCATTGGAAAAGGCAAGGAAGGAAATATAGTGGGTGAATACGGGCTGGGCAAAAGGAATGAAAGAGGGGACCGACTTATAGAGTTTTGCACGAAGTATAATTTAGTAATTGCCAACACCCAATTTAAAAATCATAATAGAAGAATATACACTTGGAAAAAGCCAGGCGAGACTGCAAGGTATCAGATAGATTATATCATGGCTAAGCAAAGATTTAGAAATCAACTTGTTGACTGCAAAACTTACCCTGAAGCAGACATTGATAGCGACCATAATTTGGTGATAATGAAATGTAGATTGGGGTTTAAAAGCCTGAAGAAAAGGTGTCAGATGAATCGGTGGAATTTAGAGAAGCTTGAGGAAGAGGAGGTAAAGAAGATTTTTGAGGAGGACATCGCAAGAGATATGAGTAAAAAAGATAAGGTAGAAAATGTAGAAGAAGAATGGGAGAATGTTAAAAAGGAAATTCCTAAATCAGCAGAAGCAAACTTAGGCAGAATAAAGAGAACTGGCAGAAAACCTTGGGTTTCAGACGATATATTGCAGCTGATGGATGAACGTAGAAAATATAAGAATGCTAGTGATGAAGAAAGTAAAAGGAACTATCGGCAATTAAGAAATGCTATAAACAGGAAGTGCAAAATGGCAAAAGAAGAGTGGATTAAAGAAAAGTGTTCAGAAGTGGAAAGAGAAATGAACATTGGTAAAATAGACGGAGCATACAGGAAAGTTAAGAAAAATTTTGGGGTACATAAGTTAAAATCTAATAATGTGTTAAACAAAGATGGTACACCAATATATAATACGAAAGGTAAAGTTGATAGATGGGTGGAATATATTGAAGAGTTATATGGAGGAAATGAATTAGAAAATAGTGTTATAGAGGAAGAAGAGGAAGTTGAGGAGGATGAAATGGGAGAAACAATACTGAGATCTGAATTTAAGAGAGCATTAAAAGATTTAAATGGCAGAAAGGCTCCCGGAATAGATGGAATACCTGTAGAATTACTGCGCAGTGCAGGTGTGGAAGCGATTGATAGATTATACAAACTGGTGTGTAATATTTATGAAAAAGGGGAATTTCCGTCAGACTTCAAAAAAAGTGTTATAGTCATGATACCAAAGAAAGCAGGGGCAGATAAATGTGAAGAATACAGAACAATTAGTTTAACTAGTCATGCATCAAAAATCTTAACTAGAATTCTATACAGAAGAATTGAGAGGAGAGTGGAAGAAGTGTTAGGAGAAGACCAATTTGGTTTCAGGAAAAGTATAGGGACAAGGGAAGCAATTTTAGGCCTCAGATTAATAGTAGAAGGAAGATTAAAGAATAACAAACCAACATACTTGGCATTTATAGACCTAGAAAAGGCATTCGATAACCTAGACTGGAATAAAATGTTCAGCATTTAAAAAAAAATTAGGGTTCAAATACAGAGATAGAAGAACAATTGCTAACATGTACAGGAACCAAACAGCAACAGTAATAATTGAAGAACATAAGAAAGAAGCCGTAGTAAGAAAGGGAGTCCGACAAGGATGTTCCCTATCTCCGTTACTTTTTAATCTTTACATGGAACTAGCAGTTAATGATGTTAAAGAACAATTTAGATTCGGAGTAACAGTACAAGGTGAAAAGATAAAGATGCTACAATTTGCTGATGATATAGTAATTCTAGCCGAGAGTATAAAGGATTTAGAAGAAACAATGAACGGCATAGATGAAGTCCTACGCAAGAACTATCGCATGAAAATAAACAAGAACAAAACAAAAGTAATGAAATGTAGTAGAAATAACAAAGATGGACCGCTTAATGTGAAAATAGGAGGAGAAAAGATTATGGAGGTAGAAGAATTTTGTTATTTGGGAAGTAGAATTACTAAAGATGGACGAAGCAGGAGCTATATAAAATGCCGAATAGCACAAGCGAAACGAGCCTTCAGTAAGAAATATAATTTGTTTACAACTCAAAATTAATTTAAATGTCAGGAAAAGATTTTTGAAAGTATATGTTTGGAGTGTCGTTTTATATGGAAGTGAAACTTGGACAATCGGAGTATCTGAGAAGAAAAGATTAGAAGCTTTTGAAATGTGGTGCTATAGGAGAATGTTAAAAATCAGATGGGCGGATAAAGTGACAAATGAAGAGGTATTGCGGCAAATAGATGAAGAAAGAAGCATTTGGAAAAATATAGTTAAAAGAAGAGACAGACTTATAGGCCACATACTAAGGCATCCTGGAATAGTCGCTTTAATATTGGAAGGACAGGTAGAAGGAAAAAATTGTGTAGGCAGGCTACGTTTGGAATATGCAAAACAAATTATTAGGGATGTAGGATGTAGAAGGTATACTGAAATGAAACGACTTGCACTAGATAGGGAATCTTGGAGAGCTGCATCAAACCAGTCAAATGACTGAAGACAAAAAAAAAAGCTATATTTTATAATAAATGAACTTAAAAGTAATTTTATTAAGTGTTACAATAATTCAGAAACTTGACTGACAAAATAATAACATAAAAAGTAAAACTAAATGACTATTTTATTAAAAGGACAAATAAATTATTTTTTAATGTGATTAAAGATCTAGTGAAATGAGCTGTAGTTGGCTAATAAACTTATATTTTGGCCAAACTGATATTTTTAAATAGATACACAATGCTGGTTTCATGGAAAATTTTATCATCACTGAGGAAGATTAGTTTTCATTAATAGTTAATCATAAACCATGAATGATATATAAGGATACACTTCTTGATCGAAAAGTGAAGATAACACACACAATATCTGTATCTGGGGGTCAACAAATACTCATGAACGATGCGAAAGGAAACCTAAAATTAAATTTTTTCTTTGTTGATATCCCAACAGAAAATTTACGAATCTTCCTTTTTACTGAAATGAAGTGTGTGTGTGTGTCTCTCTGTCAATCACTGATCTACCCAATTTGTGGTAGAAGATTGAAGCAGCTGTAGTTTCCATTACACCAAACATGCTGGTTAAAGTAAGGAACTCTCCTACCAGTTGATTATGTTCCGCAAGACAAAAGTTGGTCACTTTCAATCCTTGTAGGTAAAAACTGTAATAGATACTCATTCATTTTATCTGTTATTATTCATTACAGTAAATCAAAGTTAAGAGAAATTAAATAGCTTTATATACCCAATATTCCTTCTTGCACTCTATATATATATGTATAAAATCTCTTAATATGAAATATTTATGGAGGGGCATTCTTCCACACAACAGTTTTCAAATATAGAGCATTTTAAAACTGATTAGAGATTTTTATTGTAAGATTAATACATTTTATGTCTTTATGAATTTCCCATGGTAATATTACATACTGCTTCTATGAGTAAGTAATGGAATAACCACTGTCTGGATGAAACTGTGCACTTCTACTAGTTTATGATAATTTATGTGAATTTGAAATAATCTATGAGAAAAAACTACTCCATGTTAAAAACTTCATCATTATATTAATAAATGCATCATGTTGTAATAAACTCCATCTTCACAATGACTGTTCTGTAATGCTAAAGGAACAGTGTTTGTATTTAACCAAATATAGCATAATTCAAGCTGTATTATGGGTTATGTTATGACATAATCATAATTATTAGTTATGGGTGATCTGCCTTTGGTTATAAGTCTCGTCCCAAAACTAGAGAATTGGTAGTATATCATCATTGTCCTCAGAGAATGCAGCTGTGGATACTACCTCTTGCACCTCAGCTGCTGTACATGCATCATAGCTATAGGAAAAACTAAGATAGCTAGTGTAAAGTGTCTTCTTAAGTAAAATCCAGTAATAATTTTTTCCATAGCTCATTCTTTAGAATTCTGGAATGATTCTTAGCACATAAAAAAAACAAAATAAAGTAATAATTGTGACCCATGTACAGTGTAGGTGAAAAGTCCCTTTACATGTTAGCATAGTACAGTTAGACATGTAGATAAACATTGTTATGAATAAAAAACTACAAAAAATGGTATATTTTTTACTATTTTTGAGCAGATTGACTCTTTATTATTATTTCCTGCCATAAGCTGAGTCCTGCGCATGTCAATTCGGTTAGTGTGGGAAGGACATGACAGTCTCAAGTTAAACCATGGTGGATACTATTGCTTTCACTGTTCAGGAGCGTTTGATTGATTCTGTGTGGGTTCACGAACATCAGAACACAAAGAAGACAATAACGGACACTTTGAGGGACTTCACTGTGTGGTTTGGAATACCGCTGCCATCAAGACCAACATTTTTCCCATGGGAAGAGAAAACTTTTGCAATGGGAAGTGTTCCTGATGCACCATGTAGTGGAAGGCCTACGACTCACACCGAAATTTGTGTTAATGTGGCAGAATCGATTGAGTGATTGCCGATAAAGTCAACCCGTAAGCAGTCTGCAGAATTAGGTATCCCACGATCAACTATACGAGACCACATGTGAAAAGACTTGAATGTTTCATGTTTTTGGCCACCTTCAGTGAATAACTTGAGTGATCGTGACTTGGAACAGTGTTTGCATGCATGTGAAATGCTGCTTACAGGCTTCCCACATGCAAATGATCAAGAAAACATTATCTTCTTTGCAAGTGTGCAATTTATCATAGCTCACAAGATCATTAACATCTTTTTTTTGGGCAAAAGAAAATCCGCA
The DNA here is from genome assembly GCF_047948215.1 of Lycorma delicatula. NCBI lineage: Eukaryota > Metazoa > Arthropoda > Insecta > Hemiptera > Fulgoridae > Lycorma > Lycorma delicatula. Next base: position 84,861,441 of record NC_134460.1, read on the forward strand.
CTTTTATGAGAAAATCGAGTGCAATGTGCTACAGGTTATGATTTAGGCAGGGATAGTGGCAGACCATCTGCTTGGACCATATTTCTTTGATGGTTCTATGAACCAGCACAGCTATCTTCATATAATTAACATGTGGTTGCTTCCAGAATTTGCAGCAAGAAGAATAGCTGACACTGTTACAATCCAACAAGACTGCATTCCATCCCATTTTGCAGTGAGTGTTTTGCACTTGGGTAAATGAACTGTTTCCAAACCAGTAAATGAACCTTGAACCTTTGTAGCAATGTTATTCACAATAAATGTTAATGTTAACCAGACATAAATGTTGATATATACTATTTTTTATTCATAACAATATTTATCTATATATGTAACTGTACTGTTTTTAAAATGTAAAGGTACTTTTTGCCCACACTGTAATTAATAATAAATTGTTTTTATTCTTTTAACTATAAATATTATATAATATAATATATTATATTATAATTAATATTATGTAAATATTTTTTATTTTGGTAGTAAATTACCCTGTTTTCTCAACAGAATTATGGCCCCTTAATGGGCTGATATGTTCATTTATTAGTAGTGTTTTCTTTCCTGTAAAGATATCATGGAAATCATTTGATGAATACGCCTTCCCAGGTGATAGTTGATGCAGCAGTTATAAGTAAGGTGTTCCCTCTGCTTACTATGAGATTGACCACACTCCCATTCCTGTTCAGTCTCCACAAAGCATCAACAGCAACAAGGAGTAGGACCCTGTAGTCCTGGATTTTGTCTATAATCTAATTTTATGATTAGCAGGAGATATATCTATGTCAGGCATACCCTACCAAATAATACTGTACTATACCCACATAAGACTGTATCAACCTTACTATTGTAAGGTTGATGGAGATTGATTGTTGTTTCATTATGCTCATGATGAATTTGTTAGTCCCACATCAATAACAAGCACAAGTTAATGTAAATTGTCTACACAGTTGTGAGCATAATTTTAAAGCTCGTTGCCCTTGACAGTGTCATTAGTCTGACATTGAACAGTGTTCAGTATCATTAAGTCATTATCAAAATAATTTTACCTATTACCTTCTGTAGTGTAATTATTATTATAATGAGTTATGTAAGTAAATTACTGCAACCTATTTTTATAGTAAAATATTCAAAGTATATTTTATTTTATTAATTTTTACTTCTTTGTACGAAGTAATGGAAGTATTGTGATCATAAAAAATGTTGTTTTCAATACCCAGAAATATCCATTTTGACCATCCCTGAATCCATTTTGACTTTTTGTTGTGACATCTGTACATATGTATCTTGCATAACTCAAAAACGATTAACCGTAGTGTGTTGCAATTTTGGATTTAGGACTGTAACATCCATTTGTGCACCTCCCTTTTTGATTGCAATTAACTGAAACAAAAGTGTCCAAACAAACCCAAAATCCAAAAACATTTGGATTTTGGACTTTTTCTTAGCTGCAGTAATAAGCCCTCATTGAGAGCTTTTCAACAATACATCGTAAGTGATACTTATTTTCATTAGTTTATAGCTAAATAAAATTTTAATTAGTGATATATTTGGATGTTACAAGGGGAAGGCACATCAATTCAAATTAGAGACTTCATCTCCTTTTTATTTTAACTTCTTTTTTTTAAATTTAAATATATTTTTATTTATTAATAATTATTAACCTCTGATTGTAAAAAAAAATTACGTTAAATAATAACTCAATAATAATAATAATAAGAACTATCAGAAGTTATTAATGAAATAAAATTTTATGTACTTTGCGTTTTAAAAAAGTGTGTATATATAATTTAATATAGGCGTCCAAGAAAGTCATTTGGTTTCCACATCAGATTTTTAATTTTTATATATACTAGGTTACAGAGTAATAGCACAGTGACATGATGTTAGTTTACTGTTTCAAACTTGGATGTTACAATTAATATAGTAAGTAATCCTTATAACTGGTAATCGTGCCTGCGATGTTTGTGTGTGCGCGCTTATGTAACACTATCTGAGACTTTGATGGAGTAATTTCTATGCATTACACTTTTTTTCTTTGTGTTACAACTAGCTTAAGTCAAATGCAAAACCAACTAAATCTTTCAAAATTTTGAAGCTGAATTTCTCAGAAATGTATCACAGATTTTAATAGATTGTAAATCATTATGCTAAATCTTATGACAAATGCTAAACCATAATTTTGCTTGTAGTTTTGGAAGTTTTTAGCAGTTTTCAGAAAAGCAGTTGTTTATTTATGTTTCTTAAAAGTTTAATTAAAAAATATGTATATACCTAATTATTATAATTACAAATCTTGATTTATTGTAAGTATTTTAATAAGAAGATGAAATGGATGATAAGGTCCAGGTCCAAGATCAGATGATCTAGATTCTAGAGCAATCATGCTAACCATTATAAACCAATTTGCCAGCTAATTTTTCAAAACGAGTTTGACTATAAAATTTTTAATTTTATGGAATTTTATGCAATACTAAATTTCTTCACATTTTTTCTTCTAGTAATTTTTATAACATTACTATGGAAAAAAAACATTTTTTTCATTTCCTATTATCATTTCAGACTTTTATTTTAAGAGTATAATAATTTTGATATTACAATAATCTTTTAAAAAATACTGAAATTCTTAAAGAAATTTATTCAGATGAATTCATATACCCTCACTCACAGATATATATATATATATATATATGAGTATCAAAAATTTACCCTTCTAAGTATCTTAACAGAAGATCACACAAAATTCTTGATTTACTTACTTTTCTTAATTTTGAAAACTGATAATTTTGTGAAATTTTTAACATTGTAGTTGTACCTACAAATGTTTATTCAGTTTATAACTCTTTTACATATCAAAATTCAACACAGGTCAATAATCATCTTCATTTTGTTTTAATACTTTACTTATTATGCTACACATTTTATAATACAATGAAAGAGATTTAAAAATATTTTAGTGTTTTATAAGATTTAATTTTAATTTTAATTCCCATTAAAATTGTAAATTCTTTGCATGAATTTAATATACACATTGATTACTGTTATGTACATTCATAGCTACTAATGTACTGAATATACTAAATAGGAACTAAATTTATTACATTCATTAAGCATAGTTTTTAATTAAAATTGATTTCAATTAAATATTTCTTAATTAATACTATTTGGTTTTAGCCTTCATCAATCTAGAATTGTACTTTTGTTTCCTTAACACTTGTGGTTTTTATTGACATTATTACTCTATTGGTCAGTATTTTAACTTTATTATCAATATTTATTCATACTAATACTTGGTGTTTCTTTATTATAATCATCTGTAAAGATTTAACTTTTTATTAATCATTAATAATTTCAGTTAGTATTGTTTCTTTTAATGCCAATTGAAATGTTTGCAGGTCAGTTGTTTAATAAATTATTTTTTCATTTTGTCTTATGCTATTTCTAAATTATACCCATTAACAATTTAGATTTTTATGATGCACAATTACCCTTACATCTGGCTTTACTCAGGTCCTCTGAACAGAGAAGTGCCTCTTTATCAAATGTTTTCTGATGAGATTTGCATTTCATTGGTACCATAAACAAATGAAACTTGATGTACAATATTACTCATCTCTAAAAATGGCATAGCCTATCCAAAAAAAAACAAGATCCCATGTCAGATTTACTAGGAAGTTTGACCAATGAAGAAGCTTCTTATTGGTTTCTTCATTAAACCAAATCGCATCAATTCAAGCCCATGAAAATAAATTCAGTTATACAAATAACATGTTCACTGTTTGTCCAGCCTGGCCCTTCAGTTAACATGAAGGAAGCAACTTTTAACTAGTGCTTCTTGTACCTCAGTTAGTAAACAAGCTTCAAAGCCATAAGCTGACTAAAACGGTAAGTTAAAGCTACAAACAAATGTAGTACTTTCTATAGGAAACAGTCCATTATGTACCCTAAGTCCATGCTATGTTGAAATTTTGTCAAAGTTTAAACTAAGCCAATAACTTCAGATATTAATAAAAAAAATGTTGAATATGCCAATTTCCCATGTATGGATGTTATAAGTGTCAGATGTACAGAGTGACTGGTAGACTATAGAGTGTGTAGTTTTTCTTTCTTAATTAAACATACAGATATTTTTTGAGGATCTACTCATCCATATCCCCTCCATTAGTAAAGATGTATTTTTATCTAACTATAGAAATTAATACATTAGCAATCTAGTATAAATGTTTATATCATTGTAGAACACTTGCGGTGATTGTCATAAAAAAGATATAATAAAGTAATATCATTTTTACTTTGAATATATGTTAAAAAAAAAAAAAAACTGAAATGACAGAAGTATTTTAAAAATCGTAACATTAAAATATGTATAAAACTAATTTTCAATAAATTAGTTGTTAAATAAAAATGCTTAAAAGAGGATTTCATTAAATGAAATGCCTAGGGGTTCTGAAATTAATTGTTTGCATCTAGAATATTTATTAAACAAAGATATTATATTCATACTATTTAGTTGAAATATTTATAAAAAAACTGATGAAAATTTGAAAATCTTTTTTAATAAATTGAAGAATCTGAAAATGTATACTTACTGAATTATTGAATAATAATAAAAAAACTAAGTTTGTGATGATTACTACTTAGATTTAATTTATTCTCATAGAAAAGAAAAAAATTATTTTTATAAAAATTAAAATATTTGATTTTATGAAACCTTTCATAAAAAAAATTTACAACAGACATTGTTGTAAAAGTGTGAATATTGCCTCAGTACAATTAGAAGTCTCATTTCCAAAAAAATATCAGATTTATAGAAATTTCACAAAAATTGAATGTATTAAATTATTTTCTTATCAATTTTTTTTGTAGAAAACAGTTCCCAGAAGAATTATTTTCTTCAACATATTTTTGTAAGATCTACTATAGCTTAAGTTTGAATCAGGGCTATGATGAGATCAATCTGGAAGTTTGATCAAAATAGATGTCAGTGACATCAGGAATAACAACCATTCATTTTCATATTTTAAATAGATTTCTGACCTGTAATGTGTATAGCTCTCAGACATTTGAAAAATGAAAAATGATTGGACATTTTAAGATTCAATTCAATTATTAAATAATCTCTTATTTTTTTCTATTTTTTCGTAATTATTTTCATATCCATTCTTGTTATTACTCAAGCAACTTAAATGATTTCATTAAAACAAATGGGTTACCAGTCTGGAAAGTACTAATTTTTTGTATTTTTCACTTTACCTTTGTTTATTGGTAGACAACATAAAATAACAAGTTTGAATACAAATCTTATTAAGGGCAATGACACCAAAATTTGTAATTTGAATTTCTTTTAACAAATTCATTATTAGCCTACATGCTTTCTAATAATCTATGCTTTCTAAACAAATATTTAGAAATTATGAAAAATGTTAGTATAATCTTTTGACCAATTAAAAATTGCCAGTGTAATATCATGAAACTATTGTAATAACACCAACAAATTATATTTGACAATAAAAAACAAAACACTGTTTCTGTAGAAAGCAAAAACTTGTTTTGAAGATGATTATACAATAATAATACTATGTTAATGTAAATGTTACTATTAATTTATTTATACTATATATTATTTTCCATCTTTTAGGAAAGAACATATGTCTTTAAAAATCTCTAATAATACACTTATCGGTTTTATGAATCCCAACATTATCCAACAATTATTTGATGTGATCACAATGTCTACTTTTAAAATTTGGGGCCACTAGCATCACTGAGGAAAAACAGATGTATCAGATATTTTAAAGTGAGATTATACTTGAAATACACATCATTATAATATTGTTTTGATCAGACAAAAATATTCTCACAAAAAAAAAATATTTCCTATATCATCTTTTAAAGGAAATAATTTTGTCATAAATTGTTAATGATTTATTTCAACTCAGCAATTCTTGTTTATATAATGAAAATAGGTCTTAAACTATTTCTTTTTAACACAATCCCTTTCTAGTATTTTTGAGATCAGGAGACAGGTTTTATTATTCTCTCTTCAAAGAACTCTGCTTCCTGTTCTTTGACAATTTAAGTAGATTTGTCATCAATCTGAATGCGTTTTTGTGCAAACCTTTCATTAGTTTCAGAAGAAAGTCAGAGGGTGTCAGATCTGGATCGAATGGAGGATAGCTCAATACTTTCTATCGAAGATTCTATTACTATTCTGCCATGATTATTGTGAAGTTATCATGAAGCAGATACCCCTTTTAACGAGCAAGCAACGTTTATAGTTCTGTGTATTGCATCATAATTGTTTAAATGTTTCACAGTAATTGTATATTAGGCAAGTGTAAAGAAACATGTTTATTGCATATGTGTTATAACGAGGCTTGTTTACCACATCTTTTCCATACACTTTCTGTAGAATTTCAGCAGAAAATTTTTTTTTCATTTAAACAATTTTTAAGTAAAATTTCATTAACTACATCAATTTTCAGATGACAATCAACATGATTAATGAAATATTACTGAAAAATAATGATTAATTAAAGACATTGTAACTAACTGACAGTATTACAAATAAATTAAAGTACATTTCAAATCAGGTTGCATTCAGGAGTGTTAACTTGTTTTGGAAATATACACAAATGAATCGTACTTTCAAAATTAACCTCACACAATAAACTGTTTGGAAATTTATGACAGTCATATTTTGTTGAACCCGATAATTTATTTTAATTGTTATTACTGGTCATCTAAAGCGAAGAAATTTAGTATGTGAATTCTTAATGTAGCAAGAAATTAATAGAATATATAAACATTGATTTTTATTTGCGCACTTGAAATAGCAAATACCTCTCTACCCAATATCATTTTTCGAACAACCTGCTTGTTGTAATTTCTATATACTTACTACCCATGAAATGTAGCAAAAAGAATTTATTTTGTGGAACAATAATTTTCAAATCTTGTGATAGTACAGGACAGGACCATGTAATTCAAAATTTGTCGTTGAAAAACTGGTGATATTAAAAAGATATTTATTACGCCCACATTCTAATGCGTTTATAAGCATGTTTCAAAATGAATACCTTGGTTTCAAAGCTATGTAATATTTCTCAAGTTTCACGTACATTGATACGTGACACAGCTCAATAGTTTTAGCCGTTCTCAAGCTCATAAACTGTTCCTGTATCTTCCGCTAGAAAGCGCTAGTAGCAAAGATAGCGACCCGCCCCCCAACCGAACAGAAAGCGTTCTGAGTTTTGCAGTTTTCAAAGTTTGAATCTGTAATTACCGTTCAACGTGCTTTCCGTTTGAAGTTCCGTTGTGATCCTCCTAGTGACTATAGCATTCGTAAATGGTAAAAACAATTTGAAATCACTGGCTGTATTTGTAAAGGGAAGAGTACATTCGATTGAGTGTGTCCGAAGACAATGTTAAACGTGTAAGAGTCTTTTGTGCGTAATCGTAGGAAATCCGTTAGAACGGCTAGCCGCGAATTAGCAATTCCAGTGATGTCTGTGTGGAGGGTTTTAAGGAAACATTTACAATTGCGTCCATATCGTTCACAGCTGTTACAAGCTCTTAAGCCTACAGATTATGGTTTGCATGCTAACTTCGCAAATGAAATGATAAACCGTGATGAAGATTTTCTTTTTCTTGTTGTATTCAGTAACGAATCAACACTTCATTTTAACGGAAAAGTGAACACCCATAAAGTGTGTATCTGGGGATGAGAAAATCCTCACGAAATATTGCAATTTGAACGAGACTTCCCAAAACTGAATGTTTTTTGTGCCGTATGCCGATGGCAAGTTTACGGGCCGTTCTTTATCTTGAGAGCAAATGTGTCTGGAATGAAATTTCTTGATTTGCTACAACTATGGCTCTTTTCTCAAATAAAATTTGAACCACAGAACTTTATTTGGCAACAACATGGTACGCCTCTTCTTTGGCTGTACGTGACTGGTTGAATGAAATTCTCCCCAACTGCTGGATCGGTCGCCGGGGACCAGATGACAGAGCTTGTTTACTGTAGCCTCCACGTTCGCCCGATCTGACCCCGTACGATTTTTTCCTTTGGTAGTTTATAAAAGATCAAGTGTATGTGCCACCGTTACCAGCTGACCTACCCGACTTTATACATGATTGAAGCAACTGTCGCATCAATTACTCCAGACTGTCGACCCGCCCGATAAACGAAAGACACAGCAGCAAGAGACATTCGTCCGTGCTCTGCGGTTAGTAGGGAAACAATAAACTCCCTCTATCCTTCGTTCCGATTATCGGCTGGATGTGTGCCGTGTAACGAATGGTGCTCGCTATATGCAACTAGAGTTGCATATAGCAACTAGAGTTGCATATAGCAACTAAAGAGCAACTATGTGAGTTGCTCTTTTATTTCGCGTATAATTTATCAATGTAAGTAGAACTTAATAAGCATTACGTAACTTTAAAACCCCGATATTTATTTTGAAACGCACAATAAATAACCTGATGTAATTATAGAGATGAAACTTCTTGATTGATTAATTAAAGTTTTAAACGTATTCTTTAAAATTAATACAGAAATTAGGCAATATATAAAAGGAAATACTCTAATAATACTAATTTTGATGGTACCATATAGTTTTTCTTTTTTCAGATTAAATCGGATATATTTCTACCTAAATCCAATGAAATTATATTTCTCGAAATTCAATAAAAAGTTTCAACAATTTTGTTAATTAGCAAATAAACATAAAATAAAATTACTAATCGTGAAATAGATTTTGCTTCTCTCGGTAAAAAATATCGGATCAAAATCATAGTTGTAGGAAAAATTATTAAAATTTTAATTATCATAAATAATTAGTGGTGGAGTGGTAGCGTCTCGACCTTTAATCCGTAGGTCCCGTGTTCGAATCCCGGTTAGACATGGCATTTTTCATTCGCTAAAAGTTTCCATTTCATATTCCCATACACAAACTTCACATGCACCTTATTATATGGTGCACCTTACGCATCTTCATATTCACATGCACCTTATTATATGGTGAATTTAACATAAAAAAAAATTATTCATTTTGTGATAATTAAATCATTACGTAATCGACGTAATACTATCCTGTTCACCAATCTTTATAATATTGTCTTCTTTATAAAACGTTTAACCTACATTTATGACAGTTGTATATTAATGATAATAATTAAATTAAGAATATAATTTTGTCGTAAGATATATTGTCTATTGATTCAATAATTTTACTATTACATGAAAATATGTTAAATTTGTTGCCTGAATGATATCGGAATGAGAGTTGACGACCCACGCAGATTGAAAATGATGTGCTGTTGAGATAAGACAGTGCTGTTGTGCGTCAATGGTCAAAGATCAAATTTTTTTATGTACTATTATTGCTATAAAACCTACAAATGAAGCGATAAAAAACACCCTGTAAAAAATATTTCGATGTAAACCTTCCTGCAGAATGAGATTTTATTTTAAATTATAGGATTATAACAATAATGTTTTAAAATATTCTTTATTGAGTTTTTGTTTATGTAAAACTAGAACAGGAAGTTACTTAATTGTTGTGATTATTTAAAAAAATTACAGGTTCTATACATTTTATTTAAGCACTATATTTTGAGTTCCCTGCATTTTACAATCAGCGGTTGTAAAACTGGTACGTAGTGCATCTGTAACATGTTACAAGGTTTATAGTAGGATCGCATTAGGATTTATCTGGTCAGCTACCTATTTCCGTCTCATCGTTTAATTTCCCCTCAAATTCTATAACACTTGTGCCAATTAAAGAGATGATTTTAAAAATACGATATATTTTAATTATACAATAAATAACGTTTACCTCAGTTTAATAATTTATTTAATAGCTCTTTTAACTTCACCTTAAAATATGTTAATTTTTGTTCATTACATCCTGAAGGTGGCTAACATTTCAATGTACATCTTCAAGTTAAGATTTTATATTTACCATAACACACGGTAAACATACACAAGAAATCCCGTAACTGCGTGATGAATTTTTTCTTGAGTTCTTCAAAGCAGTCTTTCACCCAGAAGGTCCCGGGTTCGAATCCCGGCCAGGAATTCCAGCACGGCATTTTATATAGTACAGAATATTTATATTCCTACGAACAAGGTTCGGGCTAATGTAGTAAATTACTATAAAAAAAATAAATAAATAAAATGAAATAAATACAAAAAAAAGTATATATCATTATATATAAAGTTCTCAGTTTTAAAATTCTGGAATTTATTGTTTCCTTTTTCTTTGAGCTGGGAACAGGAAGTTTTTTTGTAGTTTAATTTTTATATTTTTTTGATATAAGCATATCTTGTATCTTTAATTTCGTTAGTCCTGCATAGTTAACCAACCGAGTTGGTCTGGTAGTTAAATTCGTCATCGCAAATCAGCTGATTTCGAAGTCAAGAGTTATAAGGTTCAAATCCTAATACGGATTTGAATACTAGGTCGTAGATACCGGTGTTCTTTGGTAGTTGGGTTTCAATTAATGCTTCTTACGCTTAGGAATGGTCGACCTAAGACTGTAGAAGAATACACTTCATTTACATTCACACATCATCCTCACTTATCCTCTGAAGAAATACCTTACGGTGGTTCCGAAGGCTAAACGGAAAAAGAGAGAGAATTCTTCAAAGTTAAGTAGAGTTGAAACACCGAATATTTTACTCTATAAATAATCCCAAAGTAAAAATCATATGCTGTGAGATCCGGCGATCTTATAAGCCAAGGAAATTTACTGTGTCTAGAGATAATGTAGTCTGGAAATAATCATTTAAATACATTTATTAATTGTCCAGCTGTATCACCCTTGTTCTGTTGAAATTTCATGTATGAATTGATTTCAGATATCTCATCTGTTTGAGGAGATACAATTTCTGCAATCATTCGGATATATTGCTTTGATGTGAGGTAACATTTCCATCTTACTCTTCAAAGAAATATGGTCCGATTATTTCAGAGTATGCACATTATACGATGACTGGTATTGTGCAATGGTTCTTGCTGCGTTTCATTTGGGTTTATTTCAATACCGGAAGTTTTCCTTAATTACATATCTACTTAAATGGAAATGTGATTAATTACTCATTAGTATACTGTGATAAATCTCATTAATTTTTGTAAGATTCAAAAATTGATGAAATAAAATGTCATAGGATTAACTTTGTTCAGCGTCAATTAATGTTTATACTATTGAATTTTATGTGGAGCCGTATGTAAATCCTAATAAAGAATCGTTCAAACACTGATATTAGTGAGATCAAGTGCAAGTAAATGATAACGGATAGACAAGTTTGCAGGTTTCTTAGCTGTGCAGCTCTTAGGCAACTTCATTTTGAAGTTGTCAAAATGACACATACTTTAAAGGACGAATTATCGTAAGAATTATTTCTGTAAATATGGTATGTATTACATATAAATGAAATTGGGTCTGTAAGACTTTTGTAACAATTTTTCTATTTTTTACTTATTATACGAAACGCTTAAATATTGTTTATTTTCTGTTATTATATATCTATTATCTATTACATATATTTAACATTTATCTTTTTTAACTAGAATTCTAAATTAATAACAGATTTTGATAATAGAAATGTAGTGTCTTACCTTTTTTGATATCAGTATCTTTTTATTAAAAACAATTTTATTTATATTACAAAAAATTTTGTTTTTTGAGCGGAAGAAATGATATCTACAAGACTCTTACCGTACGGTTTACAATTTCATTGTATTTTTTTTTTATATATCACTTCGTTTTGTTAGATTATTCTTTTATTTTTTTATGAATTACTGATTGTTTTCTTATAGATTTATTATTAAAATTTATTGCCTCTCTAGAACAAACAAATATACATTTTTTGAATTTCTCGGCCAATTTTTTTGTTGATAGTCATATCATTCACTTCATACCATATTTTTCGTTTTTACTTCCTTGTACGAAGTAAAGGAAGTATTGTGATAACGAAAAATTTCAAATTTCAGCGGAAATATCCATTTTGACCATCCATGAATCCATTTTGACTAGTTTCGGCGTGACGTTTGTACCTACGTACAGACTTTCTAAACTTTTTTTTAATTTAAATATATTGATTTATTAATAATTATTAACCCGCGATTGTAAAAAAAAAGTTTTACAATAAATATGAAAAAAAATCAAAAGTTATTAGTGGAATAAAATGTTATGTAATTTTTAATAAATAAATGTACGTGTAATAAATTCAGTGAAACGTCTGATTATTTAATATTAATTGAAAATTATAATTTAGAATCGTATTATTTTTTATTTCTTAGTTTAATTTTATTTAATTACTGTGGAATTTCTGTTTAATTTTATCTACATTAAAGTTAACTACAGAGTGATTGAAAAATAAACTGTCACAAGAACAACATATACACTGAGGCTTACATGCCCGATTTTTAATAAATTGCAAAAAATTCTTATCTTTTAGTTCATTACTCCTCTGATATTGTCGGAAAATATTCTCCTTAAGTCGGAGTTGATCATCATTTCGTTTATTTGTTTTCTGTTGCCATTAATTTAATCGCTCTTTGGTTTGATATAATTCTTCTGATATTAATTTGTGTACACGTTCTCTAGTTTCCAACTTTTCTCTCTTTGTATTTATATCCTCTCTTAATATTTTATACCTTCTTTGGCTTTAACATTTTCTTCGATATAGTAGTTCTAGCTGATAGTAAGAAGGATTTAGAAAAAAACAATGTACGGCATGGATGAAGTTCTACACAAGAACTGCCGCATGAAAATAAACAAGAACAAAACGAAAGTAATGAAATGTAGTAGAAATAACGAAGATGGACCACTGAATGTGAAAATAGGAAGAGAAAAGATTACGGAGGTAGAAGATTTTTGTTATTTGGGAAGTAGAATTACTAAAGATGGACGAAGCAGGAGCTATATAAAATGCCGAATAGCACAGGCGAAACGAGCTTTCGGTCAGAAATATAATTTGTTTACATCACAAATTAATTTAAATGTCAGGAAAAGATTTTTGAAAGTATATGTTTGGAGCTTTGCTTTATATGGAAGTAAACCTTGGACGATCGGAGTACCTGAGAAGAAAAGATTAGAAGCTTTTGAAATGTGTTGCTATAGGAGAATGTTAAAAATCAGTTGGGTGGATAAAGTGACAAATGAAGAGGTGTTGCGGCAAATCGATGAAGAAAGAAGCATTTGGAAAAATATAGTTAAAAGAAAAGACAGACTTATAGGCCACATACTAAGGCATCCTGGAGTAGTATCTTTAAAATTAGAAGGTCAGGTAGAAGGAAAAAATTGTGCAGGCAAGCAACGTTTGGAATATGTAAAACAAATTGTTAGGGATGTAGGATGTAGGGGGTATACCGAAATGAAACGACTAGCACTAGATAGGGAATCTTGGAGAGCTGCATCAAACCAATCAAATGACTGAAGACAAAAACAATATTTAAATTTTGGATTTGGGGCTGTTGTAATATCTAGTTGTGCACCTCCGCTTTTGATTGCGATCGACTAGACCAAAAATCCAAAAAAATTTTGACTTTTTTTACCTACAGTAATAAGCCTTCATTAAAAGGTTTTTAACAATATATCATAAGTGCTACTTATTTTAATTGGTTCCAGAGTTATAGCTAAATAAGATTTTAATTAATGAAATATTTAGATCTTACAAGAGGACGGCACATCGGTTTGAATCCGACTACCTTTCCTTTTTTAAAAAATTGTTTTTTTCTTTAATTTAAATATATTGATTTTTAATAATTATTAACCTGTGATTGTAAAAAATGTTTTACAATAAATAATAATTCAATAATAACAGTAAAAAACAAATATGAAAAAATATCTGAATTTATTAATTGAATAAAATTTTATTCACTTTTCATTAAAAAAAAAAAAAAGTGTATATGTAATTTAATATGAGTAAAGGAAGTCCCGTGGGTTCACATCAGATTTTTTTTCTTATGTAATGACTGGTAAAAGGAAAATAAATATTTATTGATGTGTATTCACAAATGTATTTTTCATTTTATACTTTTAATATTTTTTTAAAAATCTTTCTAATCCTTTAAAACCACTTTATGTTTGTGAAGATCGTGAAAGGAAACTTTTTTCAAAATGACAAAGTGTATTACGAGATAAATGAGTAACCTATTATAGTTTGAAATTATAATAATTTTATTATATAGTTTTTTTTAATATTAATAAAATGTAATATTTTGTTATAAAATAACAATAATGTACAAACAAGACCGGTCGTAAAAAATGTATTATTTGGATTTATCGTACAAAACAAAATTTGTAATTTATATACACATATAATTTTCTAGAAAATACACTTGATAGGTAAGATCAGATATTTAAGAAACGTTAAGTGGACGGGCATCCTACCCTCTTAACGTTTAAAAGATCAGAAATTAAAAATAAAACCGCATCTAGAGGCTAATTAATTTACAAGCGCTTTAGTTAGAATGATTTTCAAATATCACTGTAAAATATGTGTAACAAAGACGTATTCTATACAGAATACAAAAAAACAATCAGTAATAACAGCCCGATCTAAATTACCGTGATTCTATTACTTAATGTTAAATCTTTGCTTTTGGTGACTTACTATGTGAACACAACTCTTTTACAGCCGTACTATAAATGTATTATTTACGTCAATTTAATTTTAAAAAGTTTTTCAAAAATGAGAGTGTTATTTAAAAAAACACTCGTTTTTATAATGCTTTATATTTACATAATAAATATTTTATGCAATATATTTTTGTATATATTTTAGTAATTTATGTCAACTTAAATTTAGTAAAAAAAACAACCGGTATTTAGTTTTTTAAAGAAGGAATTTCTTAATAATCTTTGTTACTCGTAATATTAAAATTTATTAATTATTATTACTATTACTTTATTTTTAAATACTGCTCTTTGTATTTCTCTTTTAACCTTCATCAGTTAAATTTTACTATTTGTTAAATAGTTCATGTGTGCGTAAATACACGCATCGTTTAAAATTGCAAGCAGATATTAATAAAAAATAATTATAACTTAAAAGAATTTAATGATATCGTCCTAGTTGGAATGACAAAGTTCACTGTATTATTAATTCATAGTATAAATCGCTTTGTCCTTTTTTGTTACTAAATAGATTATTAAATATATTTTATCACATATGACTAAATTGTACTTTGGAATTGGTTAAAACAACGGATACAGAATACATAAAGAACATACAAACTGCGATAGCGGGTGTTTGTTATTCCCACAGTGAGTACAACGTTTACTGTATGGTGGGGTTTAATAAAGAATTACTATCAGAGTAGTTGTTTCTGAATGGGTCATGTAGTATTGCTTACATTTATAAAGAAAAATATTTAAAAAAATTCTTGTACTTTGTGATCTTACAAAAATAGATTATTAATTTTAAAAAGAAAATAATTACGTATTCATTTATGAGGAGTTATTAAATCCAAAGAGTCTTCTACGCTAAACGGTTATTGGATTAAAATAATTAAGAGAATTCTCAAAAGCGTTTACACAATGTAAAAATCTAGAACGTCATTTTTATTACAAATAATCGTCAGGAGTTAGAAGGAAATATTAAAAATAAACAAATATTTACGTAATAACGTAAAAAATTACATTGTATTTATAAAATAAAATAAAAGCTAAGGTATAATACAACCTGGCTGTAAAATTGTTTTTGTAGAGGTTGGGGCTTAAGTAATCCAGTCAAGATGCAAATTTTAGAAGTGTTTACTGTTTTCTAAATTAGCATTTTCCGTTTCACTTGGACCGTTTTATATTAGTGAATGAGAGAATTTCCCCCTGCGAAGCTATATATATATATATATATATATAGTTTAGATTATACAGTTTAGATTAATTTAAACTTGTCTTTGTTTAGATAATTCTTTACATTGATCCATCTTTATTATCCATTTTGTTTTTGGTTTTGTATAAAAAATTATTTTTATTATTTATTTCATATAAAATGTTGATTGTGATTTTTATAAGATATCGAAACGCACGTTCTAATTTATACTTCATCTAAATTTCAACTATAATACATTCATTTAGTTCTTTAGTGTATTCAAACATACGAGTAGTTTGTATTTGATACGTTTCGATTTTTCGAAAAAAATTTCTTAAAATTTCTAATTTTTACTATTTTCCGATTGTCTAATTTTCGCCAAATAAAACTTTTTATCTCTATAACATTTTCAATTAGTACAACATTTTTCTTACCTTTTTAAGTGTAAAAGTTTTTAAATGTTTCATACTACCGATTTTACCAAATATTTGTTTATTTATCTATTAATAACTAGCAGACTCGGCAATACTTCGCTGTTGCTAGATTTGAGTATATATAATGTTCATTTAATATATATATATATTAAATGAACAATTGAAGGTTTGATAAAACATTAACAAAGTGAACATTACGAAACTTCACAAAATTTAATCTTTCCCTTTTTCCCTGTTACCCATTTTATTTTTTACCGTATTCTCTTTCCCCCATCTCTCTTTCCCCCTTTCTATTTTTCTTCTTCCCATTTCCGTTTCCCGTTTCTCCCTTATTTATTTTTCCACTTTCCTCTTATTCCTTTTTTACCTTCTTCCCTTTTCCGAATTTTCCCTTTCTCCCTTTTCCCCGCGCGTAAATCGGTCCAGTAGTTTTTTAGTTTATAGCGGACACACATATCGGAAACATTTAATGGAATCGTAAAATGTTCAGTATAGCGTGTGTTGCTTTTCCGTCCAGCAGATAGTGCTGTTTTTCAAAAAAAGTATGTTTTTAGCTGTCACAGGTGTGATATGTTAGGTATATAAATAATAGGTTTATAAAAACGCGCGCGTATTCGAATGCAACGTTGTTTCAAAATTTCAAAGCAATCTGTGAAGAACTTTCGGAGATTTAAGATTTTGAACAAACGAATATTTACATTTTTATTTATATAGATTATAGATACTTCCTAACTGAGTGCGTTAGAATTATTTATGAGTTTTATCAGTGGCTGAAAAGATATAATTAGGTGACAGGCTTTGTTTGACTGGATAGTAAAGATTCATTAGCTACTTTTAGTGAGACATGCACGCAAATTTAACTGTTTAAATACACAGGAAATAGTTTGAATTGAACAAATAGCTGCTTCCTTTACTAGTAAACGTAATTTTCCTGGTGTTCACTTGAACAGAATTTTTATTATCCGTAATACGGTACTGGAATTAATATTTAACATGAGTCAAGTGAAGAACAAAGTGATTTTTCATAAAATTTAAATATTAGTTATTTAAATATCACTTCTCCACGTGTATAATTTGATAAGCTAATTTCTTCTGATAAATAGAAATTGTAAGAGATTGACTAGTTCAAATTTCGGAAAATTTTAATGGTTTATCATTTTAAAGTTTGTTAGGATTGTTGAAAAAAATTAAGTAATCTCTAAATTTCCAATTTAAAAAATAAATGAAGTATTCTAAATTTCATAAGCATCTAGGGTTATAGAAAGTAATAACATTAACTAACTGTTTTGAGAACGATTGTACCATCAGGGTTGAGAATGATCTTCCCGATAGGTGGATCATTCTTTATCTCTAGTAATCCCTTTTCCTAATCACTGAACCCTTATTTTCAATTATCAGCTCGATGGTTGTAATTTGATTTTAGTAGATCCTCAGTTCTAAGGATGACAAAACCTTGGTGATCGAGATAACGCAACCTTTTTGATGTTGGGAAGGAGCTGCCGGGACAAAAAAAAATCAGATTTGAATAAGCAACCATATTTTGCAAAGCTGAAAATTTCACTTGGAAGTAACAAATAATTTCTTTTTGTTCCGTTATTATCTATGTTGTGTAATTACATCGCTTAACCTAATTTTTTTACGACTACATAATCAAAATATATTTTAGATCCAAATCTATCATCGCTTCAAAAATTTATAAAACTATATGAGAGAAAAAGATTTCTTAAGATAAGACCTTCCAAACTAATAGCTTTTGTTAGGAATAAGTATATGTACGAGTAAGCATGTAATATGTAACGGATAGTAGTACCGCGCAATACAATATGATCGAAATAAACACGATAGGCTAAAAATCAAATTCCTCTGCATACCGTTCAGTTCTACAGCCTTCTATAACATGTGGGAAATATTGGTTTTGCAGTGGGTAGTAATCAAGTTTTACTCGTATAATTATTTTTTATTTATTTTCGATTCATCCTTGTATCTGTAATAAGAATATTAGAGTTCAAGTAAGCAAACTGAAAATGAATCTTCTTTATTCTTTATTGGTGGAAAAATAATAATGATATTTATACCGTCCATAAAGAATTACCCGCGAGATTTCCTAATTTTCTATTACCGATCTGTTAACATTTACGAAAGCTGAAGATAAAATCTGAAAGTACTGGTAGATTTGGTGATGCTCCTGATTAAGTAAGCGTAGAGCTAATAGCACTTTAAAAAAGAAACAATTTCTAGTCGAGTTATTGGTATAGAGTCGTTAAACGTCAATCAGAAAATTTTTTTTTCGATTGAAAATATCTAAACAAGTTTGCGAAAGATTCTAAACAAATTTAAGTTTAAATTTTATCGGCCAATTTCTTAAATCGTCAGAAGTGTAACGTAAGGTTAAGTATTATCGGGTATTTCATGTGCCGGCTTCCGTGGCGCGAGCAAGTGGTAGCGTCTCAGCCTTTCATCCGGAGATCCCGGGTTCGAATCCCGGTCAGGCGTGGCATTTTCACACACGCTACAAATCATTCATCTCATCCTCTGAAACAATACCTAACGGTGGTCCCGGAGGTTAAAAAAATAAAGTCGGGTATTTCATGTAGTTTTTTAAGTGAAGAGGATTTTGACCCAAGGGTAGATTTTTTTGAGGAATTTATTATTCATTATGAAACTTGAATCTATTTCATAAACTTAGTAACCTAGTAACCTGTTTACTAGGTTACTTTAAATAACCTAGTAAACAGTTATGATTGAGTTTATTGGGCAGATGAAGAATACTCTTGTAATTACGAGAAAGAGATTTGATGTAATTGCAGTTCATGTTTGGTGTGAAATCACAAAAATAGAAAGTCGACACCTTATTTCTTCGAATGAAATATAACAAGTTATTCATAACTTGAAGTTTTATTATTTCTGAGTTATTAAATAACCTTAAATCTATATTGTCCTTCCTTATATTAGACAGTAAGATATGGCATCTTCTCAGTGTGTTTTTCAAGTTAGATCTCAGTTAAACCTTTTTTGAATGATTATGATACCGAGGAAGAAATGTATGGCCATTACATTCTTGTGATTTGAATGTCTTGCTATTTTTCATTGCTGGAAACCGTCAAAACATGGTATTTTCTTAAAATCTAAATGATCGTAATCGCTTGAAATTGTCGATTGAACACTAAGTTGATTTTAATAACCGGGACAAAATTTCATGGAAAAAATTTGTAATTCAGCATACGTACAAAAAGCACTTAAACACTTCCTATGGTGATAAATTAAACACAAGAAAAAGTGTTTTATGTAACTTTTCTTATTAGTAATAAAATATAAATAAAATATTTATTACCGTTTTATGTATTGTTTTCTTATTTGGAATGGGGAAAATTATTTTACAATGCCAGTCAAGTGAATTTTGTTGCTTGTCACTTTCGGTTTAACAGACATAACGGCAGGTTAATTGCCATTTAAGTATATTTTCCTGCTTTGGTATATTAAATATAATAAGCATAAGTAAAATTCTGCAAGTTAAATTCTTTTCTAAATTAAAAAATCAGTATATTTAAGAAAATTTTCATATCTGATTTGAAGAACTTTTTAACCACCGTTTGGTTGTATTGTTTGAGAGGATATGAGATGAATGATTTGTAGCTTGTGAAAATGTCATTCCTGACCGCGATTCGAACCCGGGACCTTCAGATGAAAGGCCGAGACGCTATCACTCGCGCCACGAAGGCCGGCGATTTGAAGAACTTGGAGCAGTCCAAGTTTAACTGTTGTCCATCAAGTTTATCACGTTTTCCCTAGTTTTAATACAAGTAAAAATACGAACGGAATAAAAAACGTTTTGTTGTTTTTATCTTTAAAAGTTTGATATTATTAATATTTATGTTATTTAATATAACAATAAAGTATTGCTATAAAATGTATTTTTTTTCTGTTTCTGTTCATTTTTTCCAATTTTTGTTTTTTAGAAAGTTAAGGGTTTCGAGAATTTTTGAAAAATTATTGCTAAAACTGAAAACTTCATGTAGGAATTAATAGAAATATCTCCTTTTTTATTTCAAAATATGTTTTTTTGTTTTGTGTGTGTGTGTGTGTGTGTACACAAAAATTCAAACAAGTAAAAAAGTTTTAATACTTTGAAATTACTACATTATATCGTAACCCATAACGACATTTGTTCATTTCACAAAACTGCTCGTAAGTCCTAAGAAGTATTCAGATAAACTGGAACTGAACTTTCTTTGTTATGACTTTTGTCTAAGACAATAGTCTTTGTAAATTAAGAGATTCAAAGGTTAGCATATTATTTATTACATCCGTAAACCTCATGACCAAAATTTTATATTACACAGTTAACTATATAATAGCTATTACACACACTCTCATTCTGTGTGTAAATACATTACATATTATTCAACACGTGCGTAAATTTTTTATATAATTATCATTGACCTCAGATATTGATTCCTTCGATCTCATGTTTCTATAGGAAAAAAAGATATAAAAAAATTTTTTAAACACCACTCTTAAATTAAACGCACTAAAAGGTAAAAAATAATTTTAGGACGGTGACACGGAATCGATTTGACAACAAGCTTTGATGGTGATATGTAAGATTACGTGAAAGTCATAGCTTGTTGTCAAATACATTCTGAGATATCGTCCTAAAATTATTTTTTACCTTTTAGTGCGTTTAATTTAAGAGTGGTGTTTTAAACATTGTTTTTTTGCGTATTTTTTTATTTTCTACTTTTTAGTACATTTAATATAAACTTAAGTGGTTATTAAAAATTTTTGTTTATATATTTTTTATTTTCTACTTTTTAGTCTTCACAAGTTTATATTTCACAGCTGCGCTAGCGCACAAGTTTGAGCGTATTTATTGAAAGATCGGATCGGTACGTTTTACGGTAGGTGAATGCAATCAAAACATAGGGCTAAACGATTTAATTTCCGGATAACCAAGTTTCGGTCGATCAAGAGTGTACCCGATGCGTTAAACAGTTAGTACTCGACCTGCTGATACATACGCCGTTTGAATCGTGAAAATCGAACGAGCGGTTGCCGACATATACAGTGGCACCCCATCGCACTCACTCCCCAATTTCCGAACGGCCCCCCGGGGACACTTGAAATTATTATTAATGGTACTGGTACCCGTCATCCGACGGGTACCATTGAGAGCGGTTGAGGTAGCAACGCAAGAGTTGAAAAAGTTTTTCAGTGCGCTAGGACCGACAGTTTTCGAGATATTTGCGATTTTCGTCCGAAAATTCGGATCCGGTTAAAAAGTACTAAATTTTTCCAAAACTTCGGTCGCTATTACACAGAATTTCTGGAAGCAACTGTATAGCCTACTATATATCTCACTTGTTTATAAAACTAATAGCATGTTATCATTTCGGATGTTATAGTAGGTAGAGCCCTACGTTTTGTTAAAATTATGCATTTCAAACGTGTGCGAATTTTAGATTCAAACTTACCGAAACAGGCTAGGTTATATTTCACTAAGAAAATGTGCATATAAACGAGGTTGCATAAGTCCAACTGTCAAGTTGAAAAGTTGAACTATACATAAGATAGTTAAAGAATAGTTCAGAAGATAGTTGAACTTATTGTTCAACTATCTTCTGAAAGTTTTTTTCACTTAGCTACTTAGGGGCATCTTAGCGGCTTGAAAATTTTGCTAAAATGTGTTGTCATCATGAGCAAACTTGTATGCAAAATTCAGAACGAATGGATAAGCGGAAGTGCTTCAAAATTCAACTGAAGGATTCCGTACCGTAAATCTCACGCAAATAGTCCAATCTCACATACATCGTCCAAGAACGAGTGGTAAAAATCAATAAATTTTACATAAATTCTTATAAGTTGCTTTCATTATTTTAATGTATATATATATATATATATATATATATATATATATATATATATATATAAGCCTATGCATAAAATTTGTGGCTCAAAAGTCTCAAAAACTACTAGATCAATTTTATTGAAATTAAGATATGTTGTAATATATCTAAAGTTGTGCATGTAAAAATGTTATAAAGACTGGTTGAGTCGTTCCTGAGTTACGCTCAGTTTAAGGTCAACAATTGACAACATAACCTAAATTTGAGGTATTTTTTCGGTCGCATGATAGTATTGTGGAGTGAAAGTGAATTTTATTTACATTTTGAGGTATGAAAATTACAAAAATACCATTCTTGTTTAAGATTTTTAGCTCAAAAATCTTAAAAATAACATTCATGTACAAAAGTTTGTGGCATTATCTAGTAGTTATGAAGATTTTCGAGCTACCGTAGTGTACTAGGCGTGCTACAATAGTGTATTAGTTTTGCATGTAGAATTTAATGAACACTAGTAGTGGAATTATATGAAGATTAGCTGAGTTGTTCTTGAGTTAAGCTCAATTTAAGATCCACAACATTGATTGTGTAGTGGTGTATTTTTCATACGCGCTTATGCAGTCAGTCACAGGGGTATGGATCTACTCTTTAATCGATTTTGTATGGATCTACTCTTTAATCGAATACATATATACTGTGTTGAACTCTGAAAATCAGTGCGTCTCTCACTACGAAATAGAAAGGGTTGTTGGAAACGAAAAATCGGTCTTCATGTGCAGAACTACGCAAGAGTTTTTTTTTGTTACAGAAATAAAATAAAACTTAACATATCTTGGATAATTATATCCGAATTATTACTATGGTTGTTGGTTAATAACAAATTCAATTATTTGTAGTTTGATTTTTATTTTATCTAAAAAATGAAAAATAAACATATTTCAGACTGGTCTAACTGGTTAGACCAGACTATAATTAACCATTTTAATGCATTATTTGATGTCAATTATTTATTATTATACTTTTTATAGTCTATTTTAAACTTCACAATTATAGATTTCAGCCGATCTAGATTTTTTTATTTATTTCTTAATTTAAATTTGTTCATAAAAAACTAGATATTTCTATGAGATTAAGTCCGGGTTGTATTAATTTAATACACATTATATATTTTTTTTTTTTTTAGTCAAACGGGAAAAACAAGATAAACTTCGTATAAGAAGACCAAATTAGTTTCAACGATTTTAACTTGGGTTTAAGTAAATTCGCTTAAATACAATTTTGCCTTATTCAGAACTATTGGCTATATTTTATTTTTCATAAAAATGTTTAGAATACCTAAAATAATAAATTTAAATTGCAATCTAATTTCGTATTCTGAATAGTTTTGGAATTTTATATAGAGATTGTTTCTATGCTTGATTAACAAATACTTGAAGGTTTTTGATAAATATGGTAATTGTACAGTTAATGAGAATTCATTGAGTCATTGTCAGTAAGAATCATATTCTACTTTTTATTGACCAGAATTGTTCAGTATTTCGATTTGATAGAAGAATGATTTGTTTATACGGTCACATAAAGGTTAATTATTTTTAATTTAGCTTCATCCACTAATTAATTGATTTTTTTTAATTTTATTGTTTTTTCGTTCAAAATATGTTTAATATAAAAATCATTCGTGTCGTAACCGGGCTTTTGTGCGGTTTTAATTGTTTATTTTTTATAAAATTTCAGTCATATCAACTTCTGTATTCGTTAACCACTAATAAAAGTGAACAGCATGGATTAAACTATACCAAATCTTGTTTAACTTTTTAACATACTAAACGTGATTTTAATTGTTGATATATTATCCCAATTTACATATCCTTTAATTTTGGAGAGCTATTCTTTGAGATGTGCCAAATTCTGCGGAACTATCGTATAATGAAGGTACAGTTTACTATCTTATACAAGTCCAGGTTTCCGGACAAAACTAGATATGTGTGTGTGTATGTGTGTGTGTGTGTGCGTGTGCGTGTGTGAGTTTTTAAATACTGCTTCCTTATTTAAAAAGCTGGAATAGGAAGAAGAGAATATGAGAATATAAGAAATGGTGCATATTTAAATAACCTGAGATTTGCAGATGATGTAGTTCTCTTCTCACAAGAACCAGAACTACAAAGACACATAATATCGTGGCTCACATGTTGGAAGGCCCTCGCGAGTGAAATTCAGTAGAGAGACTCGTTAAAGACATACTAGTGGAAAAGGAAGACGAGACCAGGGTACTTGGGTAGTGGAACACCTCGAAAGATCAGACAGACTGATAAGAAGTCATCGGTTTGAGGTAGAAGCATAGGATCGGACAACGACGGGATGATTGACAGCCCTCCGCGGAGCCTTCGTTCGTCCACGCTTGTGAGAATGGGCGTTGGTGATGATGCATGGGGGATTCTGGATCCCCCGAGTTCGAAGGCACCTCTCGAAGCCGAGTATGCTTGGTTGCAGGGCTGGACCCGTGGGGGGAGGGGGGAGAATCGGTGAGACAAGAGTTTTAGTCGGTGAGGTACAGGTATACATACGCTCTTAGTAACATCTAGCGGAACCTGTGCGAGTCCGACACTGTCTCATTTATGGGGCGTGCGTAAATGGCACTTCTCTGACTCATCGTGAACAAAAAAAAAAATACTAGTCTGTGTCCATTAGTAATGGTATGTAACCTTTAAATTATTTATTTTTTTTTTCTTTTTGGAGTCAAAGACTGGTTTATTTCAATAGCATAAAAATTTTTCTACGCGTGTTTTGTATATTTGTATGTATTTTAACTGGATTTTAACAAAGATCGAGTTTAAGAAGCTGGAAATTTTTAATAAAACTTTTCTGTCCTTGTCCAGTTTTATAATCCGTGTAAAAAAATACCTTGGTTTTAACGTTATTATTTCGTATTTAATCACTTCAAACCTTTGTTCTTATCTGTTACTGATAAACAAAAATTTCCATCAAATAAACCCAAACCGATTGATACTATGTATAGAGCGGACGATAAAAATAAAAGCTTGCTTGCACGAGGCAGACAGTCGCTGAACAGGGCATCATATTACTCTTTTCTCGAATATTAGGCTCATTCAGAAACCGAGTGTTCTGCAGTACAGTGTGTTTAACTATTTTCATATATAGCAAAAATTATTTCCACGATTAAAATTTATTATTTTATTTAATTTCAGACAATAATTTCTTTAAAAATATATACCGTATTTATTAATAATTATTATTGCATACAACACAAAAACCAATAGTTTATTCTTGTGTTATTACACTCCCTTCATCAAGTGACTCATAAAATTAATGACCACTTCATATACAGGTTATCAAAATATTTCATTTGAGTTATATTTGTATGCACTTGTAATGAGTTCTGGTATTTTTGATGATGGTTACAGTAATAAGATCATCATTAAATAATAGACCTATACTCTACAACTCTATAAATACTCTAAAAATATACTCTACAAATTATAATAATTTGTTTATAGCTTAGTTATTTTATACGTATTCATAGAATAGCAAAGTAATTTTTGTGTGGCATTGTTGACTAATATTCAAAACTAATGTTTACTTTTTTATTTTTAGTAAATTGATTTAGTTCAATTCTTGGCGTGTCCCGGTGCGAATGGTATAGTTGTTTCCTTCTGTAATGTGTGGCGTGTTAGTTAATGTTTTGTGTGTATTAATGAATTCGTATGTTTTTTGCGTTTTGTTTGTTAGTGAATTTTTTTTTTGCAATCAATTTAAATTCATAAAACTCTTCTTAGTCAATTTCGTGAAACAGTCAATAATGTATACGATTTTATGAAGAAAGAAGGTATAAATTAGAAGATGACAGACATTTAATAAGCATTACAAAAATGTGAAAAAAGAACCGCTGCAGCTTGAGAGATTTCAAGATCATACGTACAAAAACTCCGAAAATAAAATGAGGATCTTCTTAAATCTAAATCGCAGTCGTGCTCATTCAGCACACTAAAAAAGTAAAAATAACGTTCAAGATCGGTTAGTGAATTTGACAGTTTTTATCAGAGCGTTGTAAGAAAAACAGTTAACTAGTTTCACGTAAAACATAAAGAACTGCCTACATTAAATAAATTACGTGAAGAATTTCGAAAGAGTATTCAGTTTAAACGTTTTAGAACTATACTAGCAGCTATCCTGAAAGAGTTAGGGTTTAAGCGGTGTAAAACGGATAATAATAGGAAAAACTTTGATTGAGAAAGACATCCGGCGGAAGAAAATACAATATTTAAGAAAGGTGATCGATTTCAGAAAAGAAAATTCGATTTTTTATTTGAACGAATCGTATATTTTAACGTCCCATTTGACGACAACAAAATCTTAGTCAGATGATAGTGGTGCAGGAGTAAAAGTGTCGATTAATAAAGGCGAACGTTTTAATTACAACGTTTTCTCATATTAAATGAGAAAACAATGTATTATGAAACAGTATTTTTCATATGTCTTAATTTAATCTGGATAAATTTAATATTTATTATTGTATTACGTCATTTGTTTAAAGGTAATCAATTTATTTATTTATTTTTTGTTATTTTTCAAAATTGTGAGAAATGAATACAAATACTTTGATAATAATGTATGCAAGCATTGTTATGTTAATTTTTTATCATTAAATTTACTTACTGTTTTGTTATATCGTTATTTGTATTACGGACGTTAACCTTATGTATATAATACATAATTCAAATAGGCTAAGAGTGTATATTTATTCTATGTATAATTTACTGAGTACACTGACTCCGTTATATAGATTATATTGAAAATTAGATTATTCTATAAAATGAAATAGGATTTCTTTTTTGTAGGAGATAAAATCGAAAGTAACAAAGACGATTTTAATTTCTTTCATGTGTGCATTACAGTAATGTATATGAATTTGATAAAATTATCCCACTTAAATTAAATTATTTTATTATTATTTTAACTAATTATTATACTGAAAATGTTTTTGGCTGTAGAAAAGTTGTTTCATTATTGAAAACAAATTTTCATAAATTTTGGAGAATAAGGCTGCTTTTTATTAAGTAAAGTGAACTGAAAAAATATTTCATGCTAACAATAAAACCCATTGTACGAAAAAGTACAAAGGGTTCTACAGGGGAAAGTGCGGAAAGTTTATAAGATGATAATTCTTCTTGAAAAAGGGACGTTTATCCTCTTTCGAGGGCCCGGACATTTTTCGTTGTACAGTTCATGATTTTTCTTATTAATTTTTTTTTCTTGATGATGTCGCCAGGTAAGCTTGATGCTTGTATGTGGGATATTAAAAATGTAATTTTGTAGCGAATGAAATATGCCATGCCTAACCGAAATTCGAACCCGGGACCTCTTGATTAAAGGCCGTGACACTACAGATTCGCCACGGATATAGCTTACATTTCGATATATATGATACTATACCTTAGCATACATCGGTTATATTATACACTTGTTTACAAATAAATTATATGCCATAAAATATCTCTTTATATACAATGGTTAAGATATTTTCAGTGAAATAGTTCTGTTTTTAATGTTTGAAAAAAAATATATATATATAATGTGATTTAAAAAAGGGATAAGGTTAAGTTCTGAAAAGAACTGATATCATTTTAACGAAAATAATATTTCTTCAGGGGAAGTAAATGAATAAATGACTGCACAGCTTGACTTTTGAGCTAGCATTGGCTTGTCTGGAATATGAATCTCGGTTGAAGTGATGGTGAAAGGAGTAGATATATATCATTTATGAAAGACCATTTAATTTATAAATAGGAACAGGAAAGTGTCAGCCACCAATTCAAGACAGCTGAGAAAGAGTACGATAAACATTTTTACTTTTAATAAAAAAAAAATCTGTATTTCGTTGATTGGGGAATCGATTTAGAAATTTTCTAATTCTATATCGTTACAGTTAAGGAGATCAGTAGGTTTTCTAATAGATTCTGCAATATAAATAACAAGGAGTTCAGTAGGTTTTCCAATAGATTCTGAAATATAAATATCGCTTTAAGAATTTCTGAAAGTATGCTCAATGAAAGGTTCAAACAACATAAAATCATTAAAATCTGTTTAGTAGAATACACAAAATAAGCATGTTTTATTTAGTAAAATATCTTAATGTTTTATATAATATGATTAGTTTAAACTGCGCAAATTTCTCGTTTATCCATGTTTATCATGTGGCTTTCTATTTAAAGCAAATTAATAGTTATTATTAGTATAGTACCATAAATGTATTTTATTAACACGTCAAGCTACAGGAGAAAATTTTGAATAAAGTAACAGTCGTTTAAATAAGTCGTTAATTTAATAAAAATATGACAGAATCCTTGTAATGCACTTTCTCTTTCGCTGAAGTATCAATTCTGTTGTGTTATTTTATAGAAGTGAAATTTTTTTTTTTTTTTAAGTTATATCAGATTCCTTGTTCCGCTCCTGTCTCTCATCAAATTCTAATAGTAAAAATTCCAAATAAAACCAACTGAAGTTTTGACTAACTTCCTCATTTGTTCTTATCTTTTGTTCCCTCCTTCCTCTCGTTACCCATTACTTCACTTTTTCTTCCGTATCCTTTCTCAAGGTTTTTTCTTCCCCTCTCCATCTTCTTCTACAGACTCTACTAGATTATACAATTAGACATTCAACACTACCCATTTTTTCAGGACCTCACTTCATTCCTAAAAATGGACTCAATAGGTTTCCTTTTTACAACAAAAAAGGATTGGAAGATTCGATTTTATCGGATGAGCACCTTAACCTCAGGTTGGATTTTTTATAAAGGTATCTCATAGGAAAAGTCTCCGAATAGAATTACCCCCATAAAACCACTTACATATAAAGGTCACTGTAACTGGAAGAGCTCTCCACGTACTTAAAATTGATCCAGTGAACGTCTAGAAAAATCAGTATAAATTCTACAGAGCAGATGGGTGATGATGAATGAATGACTTACTAAAAGAAAGATCTATAAACGAGACATACAATCCTAAACAAAGGAGTACTTCAGTTTTCTTTAGGTGGTGGGCATTCATCTTGCCCACAATCGCTCTGGAGATTGGTGTATGTTTACCCAGGATGAAGCAGTGTTCCCCTGATCAATCATTTTGCGTTCCTTAAATATACTGTACATTACAAAAAATTGTTTTCCCTTCAAATACTAAAGAGCTACCTGATACTCGGATCAGTCTTTCTTAGCATTTCCGTCAGAAATCCTCCTTACTTGAGAATTGTGTGACAAGTAGATTTATTCAGTTTGAATTAAATAACTGTTTACCTGAGTTATTTAAAAATTCTTGTATATAAAAGATTCATATTAAAATTTCGTTGCCAGTTTGAAATTTTTCTTTTGAATTGATGTTTCAGGAGTTACTTTGTGATAGTTTTCTGTCGATGTCGATTATTTTTGTTTTCAG
This sequence comes from Lycorma delicatula, assembly GCF_047948215.1. NCBI lineage: Eukaryota > Metazoa > Arthropoda > Insecta > Hemiptera > Fulgoridae > Lycorma > Lycorma delicatula. Next base: position 84,891,022 of record NC_134460.1, read on the forward strand.
CAATTTAAATGGTTTGATGCAGCTCTCCAAGATTTCTTATCTAGTACCGGTCGTTTCATTTCAGTATACCCTCTACATCCTACATCCCTAACAATTTGTTTTACATATTCCAAACGTTGCCTGCCTCCACAATTTTTCCCTTCTATCTGTCCCTCCAATATTAAAGCGACTATTCCAGGATGCCTTAACATGTGGCCTGTAAGTTTGTCTCTTCTTTTAACTACATTTTTTCAAATGCTTCTTCTTCATCAATTTGCCTCAACACTTTCATTTATCATTTTATCCACCCTTTTTTTCCTGTTTAGCCTCCGGTTACCTTTCAGGTAGTAATTCAGAGGATGAATGAGTATGATATGTATGAGTGTAAATGAAGTATTGTCTTGTACAGTCTCAGTTCGACCATGCCTGAGATGTGTGGTTAATTGAAATCCAATTACAAAAGAACACCGGTATCCACGATCTAGTATTCAAATACGTGCAAAAATAACTGACTTTAATAGGATTTGAATGCTGGAACTCTCCACTGAAATCAGCTGACTTGGGAAGACGCTTCACCACTAGACCAATCCGGTGGGTCAACCTTCTAATCTTCTTCTCAGGTACTCCGATCGTCATAGTTTCACTTCCATATAAAAGCTACGCTCCAAACATATTCTTTCAAAAACCTTTTCCTGATGTTTAAATTAATTTTTGATGGAAACAAATTATATTTCTGCCCGTTTCACCTGTGCTATTCGGCATTTTATATCGCGCCTGCTTCGTTCATCTTTAGTAATTCTACTTCCCAAATAACAAAATTCTTCTACCTCCGTAATCTTTTCTCTTCCTAATTTTATATTTAGTGGTCCATCTAGATTATTTCTACTACATTTCATTACTTTCGTTTTGTTCTTGTTTATTTTCATGCGGTAGTTCTTGCGTAGGACTTTATCCATGGCGTTCATTGTTTCTTCTAAATCTTTTTTACTTTCAGTTAGAATTACCTTATCATCAGCAAATCGTAGCATCTTTATCTTTTCACCTTGTACTGTTACTCCTGATCTAAATTGTTTTTAACATCATTGCTAGTTCTATGTAAGGATTAAAAAGTAACAGAGATAGGGAACATCCTTATCGGACTCCCTTTTTTATTGTAGTTTCTTTCTTATGTTCTTCAATTATTAGTGTTGCTCTTTGGTTTTGTAAATGTTAGAAATTGTTCTTCTATCTCTGTGCTTGAACCGTAATTTTTTTTAAATGCTGAACATTTTATTCCAGTCTACGTTATCGAATGCCTTTTCTAGGTCTATAAATGCCAAGTATGTTGGTTTGTTTTTTTTTTTTTTAATCTTCCTTTTGCTCTTAATCTGTGCGCTAAAATTGCTTCCCTGTACTTTTCCTGAAACCAAACTGGTCTTTTCCTAACAATTCTTTCACTCTCTTCTCAATTCTTCTGTACAAAATTCTAGTTAAGATTCGATGTCGATAGCGATTATTAAATATTAAAGCTATTGTAACTTCTAAAAATCATTAATTACCTTGAGGAGAGATTTGTTTAACTTGTCAACAATAAGTGTTAATTTAAGGAAGTGTCAACTTGTCAACAATAAGGAAACTTTTTCCAATTGTGTAAAAATAAATTTAGTTTATTGCTGTTTATCATTATTAGATTTTCTTAAATATATTATTTTAAATATAAACCACAACATATTTTTAAATAAACTCTAAATAATATAAATACTTAATACAAGATTTATTGAATTGCAATGATTTAACTCACATTATTATTAAAAATGCAGCCCCTACTGCGTGCGCTCATTAAAAACGTATGTTATAATAAAAAAATTATTATAATTAATAAATTAAAGATAAATAAATAAAATTAATATGCTGTTAAATGAATGTGATGAAATAAAAAGAAATATAAGTGAACGGATAAAGAGTTTTTTTTTGAAAAGAAACGAATTTTTGTTGTATAAACTGAACCTTAGAGGTCAGATCGAAAAGAGAAGAAGAAAGTAATTACGTCATTATTTCTTTCCATTTTTTAGTTGAAGCCATGTAAGAAATGCATTGTTTTACAATGCAGATATACATTAATTGGTAGCTTTATACTATCTTCCAATTATTTCTTATGAATGTGTCGCTTGTAAAACACCTAAGCATATGATATATCATTCAGAATCGCTTTCTTTGAGAGTAATGATTTTCTTATACAACTTCCTACTATTAGAGGTAAACAGAATTAAGATGTTACTTTTCATTTGAATAATATTTCGGTAAGCATGAAGTGCAATGTGTAACAATATATTCGGTTCAGTGAATAAAGCTACTGTAATACTCTTCACCTTCTCGCTGAACTTAGTAAGCTTGATATGGGATACTTGTTATGCTTGAGAACGGCTATTTTATTTTCGGAAATGATTTACGACTCATGCAAAGTCACGTACTGCAGCTGTTATAGTATAGCACCTAGCAAAAATATTAAGGTTACCTTGTATTTTTTTAAATTCGATTTTTTTTTTTTGTTGCATTTTTGCTTATTTCAAATGTTATTTTATGTATATAAAACAATAAAATAAGCAAAATAATATTTTTAGTGCCAAAATTGATTTTTTTTTTTGTTAAGCACTACTCACTGAAAAATCCGAAGTTTTAAGTTTTTTTTAAAGATTATTTCTTTTTTTGGCACTGTCTAGTTATTATGAAAGGAAAATTTACCGTTTATATTGGGAAATTTTGACAGTTTTGGTTAAATTTTTAATTTTGGTCATATTCAGAAGTAGATGGGCTCACGTTTGCGAAATCACCGCAGAGACGTGAAGAATGTTTTATTAGAAAATGGTAAAAAAATTCCAGGAAAGGGTCAAGTGACAGATAAACTTATCAATGAAATTCAGGGCTGCTGTGGTGTTGCTATAAGAAAAAATACACATTATAAAAGATATGAAGCGTGCAATACGGGCTATTTATTTTCATAAAATCTTGACAGATGAAAACCTTTCATATAGGCTTTGTCCGTGGAAAATCATGGACTATCATCGAATAAAAAGTGCCTATAAGAAAGCAAAAATAGCTTATTAACATGGAACTAAGAAAAACAGAAATAGTACTCGACCAGAATATACGGATGATGAGGAACAAATCACAGACGATGAGATTATGGTGCTGGGAAGAATTGACCTGCAGTAAATGAAGTTTTTAATCGCTTTTTGAAAATTGTATGTTTTTTAAATAAAAGACTCGTTATATCATGAACCGCTTAAAGTATGAAAATGAAATTTTTACAGTGTCTTTGTGTATGCAAGACACAGCTACTGAGTTTTTTTCTAAGAACTAATGATTTATATTTTTTAATATACATTACTTTTTGTGCAAAAATTGGCAAATTGAAGAAAAATTGTAAGTGAAAAATTGTTTGTAGTGAAAGTATGAAAAAACTTAGTAGCTAAAAGAAAGACCTTTAAACAACTGTGCGAAATTTCCCTGCTAAATTCCTATTGTATCCTGAGATGTGGTCTTTTTCTAAATTTAGAAAAAATAACATTACCGAGATTTAAGGTAACAGGTGCCCTTAAGTATTTTTTAGCATTAGCATTCAATATTTAAAAGAGAAAACAGCCAGGTTTAATCAGTTATTAAAACCTGGAAGATTATATCCACTTTGATACTGATATTTTCTTGTAATTTTTATGATTTTATTAAGCAGAGCTGTTTTATCTGTACTTAAATCCTGTATCTCTATACACCTGTAATCGTGTGTATCTGGTGGACAAAATGCTCAAATTTTAAACTGATATACATAAAAGCAACCTTTTTTTATGTCTTTAAAAACAGATAATCCTTCACTGTGAAAAACTTTCCTTGTAATTGTATTTTTTGTAAATACTAGCGTATAAGTTATAAGTATATTTTCCGCTTAATTTTTGCAGTTTTTGTACCCAAAAATTTCCTTTCAAACTAGAGTACGACTATTATGGGAAATATTTTCGTAGCCTACATGAAAATTGAGGATTTTTGACAAAAAAATACTTCTTTGGAAAAAAAAAACAACTTATTTTCACGCATTTATTGTAACATAAAAAATTATCATGCAATATATTTTATTATTCTACTAATATTTTTTTTTTGATCGAGGAAATTTTTTTCTTTATATGATTTCTAGATAGACAGACTTGTCATTTTTTTCTAACCGGGAAAGAAACTAGAGAAATTCCTATAACATGACATTTTATTGTTTCGGTTGCAAGGTAAATGTTGAAATTAGTCTTATTTATACTACACATAAAACCACAGAATTACGGTTAGTTATTCCTATCTGAACATTCTCTCTCCCCTGTTCGGCTACTACTGGGCGATTGTGATGAGACTACTTCAGCTTCACTAAAATTAAAGTCGCTGGTGTGATCTTTCTCGCAGCCGTCCAACGCATTTGAAATTTCACTTTTTTAAAAACTATTACGTATACTTTCTATTTTTACGAGTTCCAAATTCTTCACCGTCCAGTTACACAAGAGTTCTATTGAAGGAGCCTTAATTTTATCAGAGTGAATTGATGATCTCCGCTTGCGATTTAGTTTGCATAAAGACTGCGTAAATTGTCTTTGAATGGCTTGTTCAGACACACATCTATAAGTTGAAAAATGGATGTAAGATCACCGGGAAAGATTATTTGTTCTGTACTATTTTCTCGTAAGAGTTGTTTTAATCAATCAGTGGTGCGACCGCGGAAACTGTCCATAACTAGAAGCGCCGTACGTTATAACAGACTAATTTGATTAACTTAATCATATGTTCGGAATCCATCCATTTTTTTGATTGTGTCTCTACAAGGATTCCCCGTGGTAATTTAAGACCCTTAGGCAATGTCTTTCGTTTGAAAATTATGTAGGATGGTAATTTATTTCCATCAGCCGTTACAGCTAGCATTACGGTATAGCGTGACCTTTCGTTACCAGTTGTTCGGACAGTTACAGTTGATGACTCCCTTTTTGCGATGGATATATTATGTAATATCAAAACAAACAGGGGTCATTCATATAGCGATAATTCATACAAAGTAGTTTGCGATTTTCGTAAAACAAAACGATGAAATGGTACAACGTTTTCTGTATAATCGTCAGATAGTTTTGTGTGTATTAAGTTTTTGGCCAGTAAACGTACATCTTTTCACGGATAAGTTGTGCCGCAGCATAAATCTATGCGCCTAACCACTAGACTTTCTTGGAATAATTCTTCAGAAATGTTTTTACTTCTTGCTACTTCGTAATCCTTACATGAATCATAAATACGTAACTCAGAAACCATTCTTTTTCAATTCTTCAACATAATTTAAAACTCCCATGTCTACCTCAGGATATGAGCCAAATTTAGTCCCTCTGAAAGCACGGCGAGAAACATTCCTGTTTTTTTATTCGTCTTTAATTTTCCACCATCCTCTCATCAACTTTTCACAAACAAAAAACTGTCGTTCGGCCCCTCTGTTACCATGTTGTTCAGCATAATAAATAATTGTTAATGTAAAACCAGCGGCATAACTATGTATTTCCCCATTTTGAAAGTTATAGGAGATAGTTATAGAATCACAGAACAAAACACTAAACACACTATTACGAAACAGGCAGAGACGGGTTGTTTAAGGCAAAACACATACCGAGAAGTTGATAAGTGTCCAATAACGAACAGTTGTGGGCATCAATGATCCCTTGCCTACGATTTCTGTTAATAGTCAGAGATAGAGAGTTCGAGAAAGTTATAACAACTGCCTAGCACAACCGTCAAACTAAAAGCGTTGCCAGTTTTCGTTTTGCAATTGTAGGAAACTTCGTGTAGTAAGTGGTCTAGTAATGTGGTCGCACCCATTACAACAACAAAACACGTATATTAAAACAAAAAATCTTTATTTGTTTCTAAATTTCAATTTTAAAATTAATAATAATGAATTTTAAAAAAGAATTAATAAAAATAAATCATTGTTATATAGAAATCATAAAATTTTTATTTTTTGAGCAATTTATTATTGAAGTAGAATCTTTTTTCAAAAAACAGTTGTTCCCTCACGTATAAGTCAACAACAAAAGAGTTTTATATATATATATTTACTTTAGAAAGCTAATACGAAGTTAAATTTTTGAGAGAGAAAAATAATAACATACATAATCCGTTGAATGTTATGGTAATTCTGTTGTGATATTTTTTGCCGTCCGTTTTTACTAATAGGAGGTCATTGACAGTTTAACCTAATACATCTTTTAATTAGGTAATAAATCATACATTAACATTGTTACACATTTCATAGTTGTATTAGACTAAAATGCGGATACAAGGAAGGGTCATGATCTTCAATCATATGCTATTTAATTAATTTCGTTAGTGAGTTAATTATTCTTTTTTTTCGTAATTAGTTTTTTTTCATTAGAAAATTTCTTTCCCTAGAGAAATGAAGATCCTAATATAGAACGAGGAAGATAAATTGGATACTTTTATCGACGGTACGAAAATTTAATATTTTCAGAGAACGTATGCTAACAAAACAAAGAACGTCATGATTCAAGGTCATGGCCCGTCTTTATATTTACATTTTAATAGCATAACCATGAGTTTGGGAGCTAATTTGTTTTTAATAAGTAAAATGCATAATTATTTCGTAGCGTACGATTGTATTTTGACTAATCTTCTTAAAAATAACTTGTAATTCAGGCTTCTTATACTAAAAAGGATTGGATTGACTAGTGCCAGAATACAAGCTCTAAAAGTAATCTTAATACGAAAGGGTCGAGTTAGGTATATAACGTATTACCATTAATAATACTACTAATATTACAAAAATTAGTCTACTTCTGATTAATAAAAACAGCTCATTTCAGTCGATTTATAGTAGATATAATTACTACTATAAAGAAATACGTATTAAAATATTACTATACGAATGCATTTGAGCTGAAATGAAACAGCTATTCTATATTCCTTCCATCTACTCAGAGCTTGGAATCGATCAGAATTAAAACCCGTAAATTTTGGATTACTGTCTATAAACTTATATAGTGATGCAGATGATTAGCGTTTGTTTTCTCGTGCAGGAGGTAGACACTTAGATGCTCGATTAGATTAGTTATATTTAACGCTAATTGTCTTCCAAGCAGCATTTTATTGTTACATTTTAATTATCATCTCACGTAAGCGTAGCGATCCAATGATATAACAAGCTTTAGGTTAACCACTATACGGTTAAGAGACTTAACCGCTTATATTCCTCGAATTAATAAAACTATGAAAGTGTGGATATTTTCGGAATATCATATAAACAATAAAAGAAAATTTACCTGATCCAAATATTTCAAGGTTTTTTGTAACAATTATATTTAATTAGCATTTTAAAGTAAAAACCAGTTCAACAAGTTGTAAGTATAATTATTATTCAGTTGTGTTTTGTTACACTTACTAATATTAACCGTGAAACAGAGCAAGGATACGGAGATTTTAATACAGATAAATTTTTCACTGAATTCTATAGTATCACAAAACAGTAATCGAAATTTCTGATTAAAAATTATATTAACTACTAGCGATTAAACCGTCGGGTCATTTTTTTTCATGGTTTTTGTGAAGTAGGGTATTTAATAAAGAAAAATATTATTATCCATAATTTTCCTTTTTTTATTTTGGAAATTTAAAAATATAAAAATCTTTACTAATATATTTATTGGCGTTTTAAAGTTTCTAAATCCTAAAATAAACAAGAACTTCGGTGAATTCTGTACTATATAGGGTATATTTTTTCTTGAGTATATTTGAATCGGCGTCTATTTGATTTATAGTTTGGGAACGATTTAAGTTACAGTACAACCTTGAAATATAGTATTGTTGCTTTTTAATAGGGGGATTGATTCTATTTTGTTATTTTATTTGGACGACAAGAGTTGTATATATACCCATGTATATATACTAACCCCTTTGAAGAGGGTGGATATATATAACTTTTTTTCTTTCATTTTTTAAGCTTATAAAAGTAATAATATAATTTTAAATAATTTTTAGATGAGAAAAATTATTCTCATCTAAAAATGACAGTTTTCTTATTTATAGGACAATTGTCCAGTTGAATCTACACAATTTGTTCGGTTTCAGTTGATAAATTTATTAAAAATTATAAATCCACCTTATCAGCAATTAATTTTGAAATTTTCAAGATCTTTCGGTCCTTAGACCACAGTCGGAAGATTAAAATACCATAATAAAAAAGTTAAAAAATTAAAATATTAACCAGTCATAACTGGTTGCTAGTTATCAGCATACTCATAACAGTTTAATGATAGGTAGCAATCAGTCATGACCGATTAATATTTTTATTTTTTAACTTTATTTTATTATGATATTTTAATCTCCTGCCGATGGTCTTAAGGACTGAAAGATCTTGAAAATTTCAAAATTAATTGCTGGTAAGGTGGATTTATAATTTTTAATAATATTTAATAATTTATTATTACATCAGCGATAACCATTTTTGAGAAGTTGAGAAATTTAGTTAACAAATTTTTGGTTAAAAAAAATAATAAATTTTTCCATCGGGATGGTATATTTTTTCGTCTAAATTTTCTAACAAACGTATCTCTACTATGATAAATAAATAAGAAAAAGAAAAAAAAGGTTATAGGAAGTGTAAGTTGTATCATTTAGTATGGAGATTAATACCGATTTTATTGTCAACGAATTATAAAAAATTAGGTTTTTTTTTTAATTATTATTTCAGTGTATTGTTTTACGTCTTGCATTAATCGATTGCGTATTATAATAATTTCGTGCATGTTCAAGTCAATTGTATATTACCGAACTATTTATACCCCTATTATGGTGTTAATCAGTTTGCAACAGTTTTCCAGGTTGAGATAACTTCTTTTTTTTTAAAGGATTAGGGTTCAATAAACTATTGTTATGCAGCCTGCATTCGGTTAGATTTCATACATTATGCATATGTAGTCTAACTTATCTTTTTTTTTCTTTTTTTTACATTATATTTAGTATTTTTTGCATGCGCATTATGTGAAATATTTAGATAAGTTCGTTTCTGTTAATTAATAACCTGTTATTTCCAGGTTTTTATTAAAATATATATTTAACTTATTCTATATACAGAGAGATTCAGGAGGAAAGGAAAATAATTTGAGAACTGATTCAGAACTTCAAATAAGAAAAAAAGTTCATACAAACATATGTCCGAAAACACTTTTTTATTAAGTTACGGTAATAAAGAATTTTGCCTGGATTTCAGTTCCCCTGATGAAATGAGGTCATACTGAAATGTTTAACGCGCTATGTAAGAGGTAAACTTGATGGTTTTCTAGGTCTATTGACCCAAAAAATGTAATAAAACAAATTCCAGAACTGTATCTCCTGTAGTTTTTATAATATCCAACGTAAAACAAAAAAATTCGGTAAAAACACTTTTTTTGTGGGGGTTTGAAGTACAATGATTTTAGTAAATCGCTAATAAATGAATAAATGTTTTTAAAAAAAGACTTGTAGAAAATTTAATTATGGAAAAGTTAATTTAGTAAGTCTATGAAAAAAAAATATCAACTTTTATTATTAAAAACAAAACTTAACAGAAGAATGTTATGAATTTGTAAAAATAAAAAAAACTGTTTTTAGTGCAATCGATTTAAACATTTGGAAATCAGGTTGGCAATATGGTGTGCTTCAAAAATAATTTTTATACTACTCATTGTTGTCATAAAAACACGGTAAAAACACTTTTTTTGTGGGGGTTTGAAGTACAATGATTTTAGTAAATCGCTAATAAATGAATAAATGTTTTTAAAAAAAGACTTGTAGAAAATTTAATTATGGAAAAGTTAATTTAGTAAGTCTATGAAAAAAAAAATATCAACTTTTATTATTAAAAACAAAACTTAACAGAAGAATGTTATGAATTTGTAAAAATAAAAAAAACTGTTTTTAGTGCAATCAATTTAAACATTTGGAAATCAGGTTGGCAATATGGTGTGCTTCAAAAATAATTTTTATACTACTCATTGTTGTCATAAAATTTTACCTACTCTTTTCCAATTGAATCTGAACTTATAATGAAATTCCGTTTTGAATTCTTTGTTTCGAAAAATGCCGCGTCTCTTCGCTCGTGCAGAATATGCTGATATGATTTTTGTACACAGCTTTTGAGATGGAGTGCTCCAGCTGCGGTTGAAGAATAACGAGCTAGGAATTCTGGACGAGTAATTCGAAACCGTAAAGTATTTTTTAGAATCTTTTATAAGCTTCTTGAGAAAAGTACACTTTTCAGCGTTCATCTGAACCTCAACCGGTACAAACATGGTGATGAATGGGAAAATATTCTTCAGGTGGTACAACTTAGTCCTACAACGAAAATGAGAAGAATTTCTACGCGACATGACTCAACATTTCTACAAAGTACACTGTAGAAGACACAATACATGCTCACAACTGCATCCTCCAGCCTGAAGACCTTGCCAGACAGCTGCAGTTTTGTCAACGTGTTAACATTAATTACCACTTAATTCCGTTCGTACTATTTTCGGATGATGCTAATTTTTTGCTACTTTTTGTTGTGTGTGTGTGTGTGTGTGTGTGTGTGTGTGTGTGTGTGTGTGTGTGTGTGTGTGTGTGTGCGTGTGTGTGTGTGTGTGTGTGTGTGTGTGTGTGTGTGTGTTTAAATGATTCATTACAGATATTAAAACTCAAAAGACTATAAATAATTCTTCTTTCTCTATATTTCAACTCTATTTTTCTTAAAATTTCTTAAATCTTTAAAAATTATATTTCTTTCTAGATAATTATATTTAGTATAATTTTCACTATTTTAATGAAATAAAATGACAACCACGATTTATTTATTTTATTCAGTAACAACAGACTGATACGCATTAATTATGTTAGTGTAATTATGATGACGGTGAGGCATAATAAATTTCTTATGCATATGAAAAATACCAAATCTGGGTAACCGAGATTCGAACTCTGAATCTACCAAACCCACTTTGAATTGATATACTGGTAGATTATTCAGGTATATTATACTGAATATACTGATTATACTGGTATACTTTTCAGGTACGTTTGTACCGAATAACTATACATATATATATATAGTAACTAGATTCTTGGCAGGTGCAACAGCTACTTATCAGAAAGGAATATATCGAGTAGAGCCGAGTCACGTAACCTTATCTAGATAATTGGCTGGATATTCCCAACCACGCTAAATAGGTATAATAGATTTAAAAAAGACTGTTCATCATTATTTCACTTTTAATATTTAATTTAAAATCATCAGTTTGTTACAAAATGAACATATGTCCCATATTTCTAAGCGTTGATTACCAAGAATTATTTCATCATGAAAACCATAAATACAATTAATTTGATATTTAATAAATCTATCTAAAAGATTACGACAAATTCGACAGTTGATAAAATCTAATTACGAATTTCATGAGTTATAAATCAACCAAAATGAGGCCTTTGAAATCAGAACTCTAACAACAGGCCCTTTTTTTTGGATTTACCTAATAAACTTCTGTTACAAACTATGAAAATGTGCTTATGGAAATTAATGAATTTCCAACCGAACACGCTCAAATTTTACGTATACTTTTTGAAAAGCTAAACTTTTCAAAAAGTTTAGTTTGAAGAGCATAAATTTTCAAAATATTTATGCTCAAAACCGATTATAATTAAGAAAGTAGTAAGTTTTCCCGAACCTGTTTCTAACCGACAGGTGTTCTAAAAATTGTTTTAAAGCGGCTTCTCAAAGCCGCTTAAAATTGAAAAAAATATTTAATGATAATATCATGCAATAATTGTATAAGTAAATAAACTGGTACAATAAATAAGTAAATAAAGGAGTGATAAACGCATAATAGAATTAAAAAGAAAATATGTCAATATTAAAATAAAATATCATTTACTCTTCTATATCATTTACTCACACGAAAAAAAAAACTGAATCACATAAGAAAGTTTTCGAACCTGAGTTCCGATTTGGTTTAATACCATCATTCATAATCTATATAAAAACAAAACGTTATTGCCTGTTTCATTCATTATAAAATTTAATAAATACAAATAAAAAAGTATGATAAACCTTTTAGAGTATTGAAAAAAGCTTAAGAATAAGTATTGTTGTCGGATTAATTTAAATTAAAGGCCACAAAAACTTTAACTAAGTCTAACAAGCTTTCACTATAATAAAGTTTTTTTAGGAAGGCTCTGAAAAAGGAGTTTAAAATCTGCTTGAATTCAAGCAGAGCCTTGTTTGCTTTAAATAAAAAAACAAAAAAAAAAACAGCAATGACAAGTAATTGTAAGGATTTCCTGCTTGTAAGAAATAAAAATATTTTTAGTATCTTTTTTACGTCGGCTGTACATTTCATCTACAGAATATTTTAATCTACATTTATATAAAAGTTTTCTGTAAACAAAAAATTCATATGAAATTGTTAAGAACGCAAAGTATAATGTACCCTGTAAGAAATTTTGCAGGTATCAGCCTGATATGCTTTCTGATCCCCACCCGGCGGCACCGATTTCGACAATCATTTTATTTTTTTGAGGAAGTTCCTCTGGTTGTCCCTTAATAAGTTCTATCATGTTAATAATAGTTTCTGACTTTTTTTAACGTAAAACTATATTTTCAAATAGATATTTAAAATTTGGTTTTTGGCCATTATTACATAATATTGCATTTTTGATGAAATGGTATTTAGTCTGAAGTCATTTTAATATTCAACGAATTTTCAGATTTCAAGAAAATTTGTTGCAAAGCTTAAAATTAAAAAATAATTAATATTTTTGCATACCAAACAAAATTATCTTACTTGGACATATTTATCTACATCCTTTTTATTATTCTTATTAAAATGTTGATTTCTTCCGTTTTACATTTTTTGGAATGGTTTTGCTCATATATCAATATTTTTAATAAAAGTAAAATTAGCAAATTTGAAATAAAATAAAATAAAATTGACTTTAAAAAAAACGCTAAAAAGTAAACAAGTAATACTACATAACTTAGTTCTTTAGTTCATACTACATAGTTCTTCGAGTTCGATTTTTTAAGTCTGTGACAGTTTAACAGTTGGTTTGTTTTTAACTTGGCGCGTTTTGCAAAAAGTTGAAATTTGAAAAAGAACTAAGTAACATTAAATTTATAGAGAAGTAGCTCTATTAATACCAAAATACAGATTCGATGTAACATTTCAGAAACAATAATTTAAGAAGAGTAAGAAAGAAATTTTAAAAATATTTTTAGTCCTCATATAAACGTGACTTTTATCATTTAAAAGAGGGAATTCCAAGATATATACTAGGCTAAAAATAAAAAAATTTATAACTTGTCAATATTTCCATCCTGACTCCTTGTATTTAATTATGTAGTAGATCTTTGTCAAAAGTGATAAAATATTGAAAGTTCTAATTGTTTTCTGTGAAACGGTTCTGTCAATGTACTGAAACTTCGGCAGCACAAAATTCTAATTTCTGAATAATATTTAATACTAATGTACAGCAAATACAGAATGATTCACGAGAATGTAAAAAGCTTTCGGGAACTTTCAGCTGGTGAAAATAAAGAAGAAACTTCATTTAAACGTAGGTTCAAAAACGGTTCGTTAGCGAGTGTCGGCTAGCAAAAGATTTTTCCCTGTGCCTTCGGTAAAATTAATCCAGACTGTAATTCTTGGAACCCAAATTAAGGGATAAATTTAGTAGTTTTATATAAAATCTCACCTGAAAAATGAAGGGAAAAAATAGGTTCCAGAACTAATCTTTTAGTAGTTTTCAAAAAATTTAGGGTAAAAGACAAAATATTGGGGTGGAAAAATACTGAAATTTATGTCTGATATAAAATAAGTTTGATGGGTAATAAACAAAAAAAAACTTTAAAAAATAAACTTTAAAGAATTTGATTCTGAATAAAATGATACTGAATGAAGTCCACAAAAACAAGTCATATGGCAGATTTTAAGTAGATATTAAACGAATTTTATTTATTACAACAACAGAATTAAATATTTTAGAAAAATAAATTATCACGATTTGAAAAAAATGATAAATTCAATAAAACAATTTATTAGACATTTTTTAAGCTAATTAAAGATTTAGTTTATTTAAAAATCTTTTTGAAATAATTTATTTCATATTTTGAAAATTCCAACAGCAGATTTAATAAAAAAATACAGAGCTAGGATCTTTTTTTTTTCAATTTTTCAGGTCAGATTTCTCATAAAAATACTACATTTATCTCTTAATTTGGGCTCCAAGAATTACAATCTGGCTTAATTTGACCGAAGGCGCAGAATTCAGGACGAAATTTTTCGCCAGCCGACACTCCCTAACGAAGCGATTCCGAACCTATTTTTATATGAACTTTGTTCTTTATTATTTTCACCAGTAGAATATGTCTTGAAAGTTTATACTTTTTCGTGAATCAACCTTTATAATTGTTTTTTTTTTTAGTTGTATTATTTCCGCTAAAAAAGGTAAAAATATTCTAAATTTCTTCATTTTATTGAGTTTCAGTGTATCTACCATACGTTCAAGAAGCGGAGTGGGGGTCAGTAATTTTTTTGTTCCATTATTCTAAAATAAAAATTTGTACAAAATTATTGTTTGTTTATTTTGCCTATTAAGTGGTATTTACGTCTCACTAATTTTTATTTTCATTAATTTTATTTTAATTTTTATTTAACTCTATTAATGTGTCATTGAACTCGCAGACTCTTATACTTCCGTAATACAATAAGTTTTAGGTTAATATATTTTTCTTTTATTAATGGATTTATTACAGAAAAAAATCTTTAAAATTAACTATAAATACTTACTTACAAGTAACTTATGATAGTAATATTTTCTTGTTAGTTCCATAATGTTACTCTTTTTGAAAAAAATATTTAACAATCTTGAGAAAGTCATTGTGCAAATAATGTAGGTCAGTCTTAATATTTTTCCCAATGTATAGTTGAAATCTCTTCAACTAATGAACAGTAAACAACCCCCCCCCCTTCTGCCTCGCAATAAGACGAGGATGATATGTATGACATGTAAATGAGATGTAGTCTTGTACAGACTCAGACCGACGATTCCTGGGAGGTGTGGTTAATTGAATCCCATGCACCAAACAACACTGATGCCCACTATCTTTCATTCAAATCCTATTAAAAGCAAATAACTTTTACTAGGATTTGAACCTTAGAACTTTAAATAAAAATTAATTTAGAGGAAGAAAGCTTTTGACCTACGGTCCTAAAGAATTAAGCATTACCATAAATGTGAAATAAAAGTACAAAGAATTCTTGTGCAGTTCTGCGCAAGAAGACCGACTTTTCGTTATTTTATTATTTATAATATATTTTGTAAAATTATTCTGTATAGTGTTTTGCGCAAGAAATGTAGAAAACATAAATTAAATGACAAAAATAAAATAGGTATCATTTTAAAAAAAATTAATATTAAAATATAATTTCTGTTTACAAGAAAATTAAATTATTATAACCGTCATTTTATGAAAAAATTAAAAATAAGGATTAGATCCTACACACAAGCATCAGTTTAAACTCACCCACCTCCGTGACTCACTGCATAAGCGCGTATGAAAAAACACAGTCTGTTGTCGACCTTAAATTTAACGTAATTAAAGAACGACTGAAACACTCTTCATCAAACTTTCACATCATAACTTCAGATACGCTGCATATCTAAATTTCATAAAATTTATCTGGTACTTTGGAAATTTTCGAGCCGCAGATTTTATAAATGGTCTACGTAAGGAAATTACATTTTAAGTGAATGGTATTTCCGTAATCCTCGTAACTTAAAAAGTAATGGAAATTCAATTTCACCCTCAGTCCCACAGTACGACCGAAAGTAATATCGTACTTTTCTTCGATAAAAATCAGTAAAAAAAAAACTCATCTTTGCGCAATTCAAAAACTGTCAATCCACGTATTGTGGTAAGTTTGCAAATCGCATAGTATATAAAAATGTATATACTAAGTACATTACATCTGATTTGAAAAATTGATATGTTTAGGTTAAATTCGTTTATTTATTGACTGTATTCCGTAATGTTTTTTTTACTTTTTTTTTTTTCTTTTGAGTGTATTCACGTAAAATCTTTTTAACTGGGTGTAAGTTTTATTATTACGTACCCATTTTAATTCATAAAACTCAAATTAAATGTGATTCAGTGAAATGTCTTGTAAATTTATGGAACAGAATTAGCTTTTCATTTATAAAAGAACTGGATTTTCAG
Organism: Lycorma delicatula; assembly: GCF_047948215.1. Classification (NCBI taxonomy): domain Eukaryota; kingdom Metazoa; phylum Arthropoda; class Insecta; order Hemiptera; family Fulgoridae; genus Lycorma; species Lycorma delicatula. The sequence continues at coordinate 84,907,286 of NC_134460.1, forward strand.
TTTTATTTTGACTGATGAATTAATTTACCATAGAAGCTTACAAAGAAACTTGTACTTATTTCTATAAGTTATAGAAATTTTTAGCGTATGAAAAATGCCATGCCTGACCAGAATTCGAACTCGGAACTTCAGGATTAAAACTGAGACGCTACCACTCCACCATGGGAGATTTAAAAATATTGGAATAGAAATTAATTAACCCACCGGTTAGTCTAGTGGTAAATTCGTCATCGTAAATCAGCTGATTATGGAGTCGAAAGTTCTCAGGTTCAAATCCTAATTAAGCTTTATACGGATTTGAATACTAGATCTTGGATACCGATGATCTTTGGTGGTTGGGTTTCAATTAGCCACACGTCTCAGGAATGAATTTGTTCATAACTTCACATTTACCGGTGTGGTTACATTGCAATGATAAGTCGCTAACGACTTTAATTGTTGATGCGGCAATAAATAAAAATAGAATAAAAAACTAATTATTTTAGCAGTTATATACTGATATAATTAAAAATAAATTAAAAATTTCTAAACAAAATATTTCCACTCACCTTAAGATGACTGTATCGTTTTATCTTCTGGTTTTGCATCACAAATTTTAATTATCTAGTTTGTTTTATTAATTAAGTCATGCTAATTTTTTTTTTCTTTTTCATTGTTTATAAATATAATTTACAAAATAGTGTAGTAATTCTTATTACTATACACGTTTAAGCAACCGTTTAAAACAATCTATTTAACTTGTAAAGACCCCGTAGGACCCCCACGTCGTCGGTACTTTTATTCTTAAATATATTTTTTTGTATTTGACTTAGAAAAAACTTTAATGAGGCTAAAATTAGAAGAAAATATTAATTACATTATTATTGATATTATTTATTCATTGACGTCATAATGATAGCTTATACGACCAGTATGTCTTTTCTTGCCGATGAAATTAGTATTTATTAGTATTTCTATTTTTGCTGGATAACGAAAATTGATATCTAATTACATTATTAATTACAAATTAATATTATAGGTTAAATTTTATTAAAGTCGACATCTAAATTAATTTGCTGGTTAATGATGTAAAATATATTTAAATTATTATTTATTTTGGTTGAAAAACATAACATTTGTGACATTTTGTATCGCATTATTTCGGTTGAGGTGGGGAGAGTTTGATGCATAGACACGTGGTGGTGGTTGAAATCAGTAATCACCGCTAACAGTGATGTTAAGCCGCAGTACCAGTCCTTCGTCAGTATAGCTAGAGTAGCAGTCGATTTGCAGTTCGTTAACGGTTCTTATAGTGACTGAAATAAGTTAATTTAGTTGTATTTTGTTTTTTTCTTTTTTAATTTTGGAATCTATTGATTACTTCTTGTTATATTTTATAATTATTTTTATTTTTTTTAATTTTTTTTTTTTTTAATTCTATATGTTGATAGTGAAAATAATTTTACTACCATCATCTCCTGACTTCTTTTTAAAATTTTATTGTAAGTATATAAGTTTATTATATTTGTTGTATTATTAAGTTGAATTTATTTTGTTTTTTTTTTTTTTATCTTAATATCATAGTTCTATCTTGTAAAGATGAGTAATTAAAAATACCTATTTACTTAAAGACATTAAAATCGCAAGGACATTCCCCTGGGCCCAGGAGAACAGGAAAACAAAAAAAATCAATTAATACCTAATTTTTACTTTCAATAATTAATTTTTTTTTTATAGATTTTAAACTTTGTAATTTTTTCTACATTGTTACATACGTAATCATGAAGTCGTAAAACTGATATTTTTAGTGTTGATTTTCCAGTAATTCTAATAATATTAGCTTATAAAAACTTAATATTTTATGATAAATTCTACAAAAATTTCATTAGTTTATATAATTAATTCGCATCGTAATTATAATTTTCCCAGTGATAGATAGTGGAAAAGATCCATTCATTTAAAAAGGTAGGAAGGTAAAAAAAAAACTTTTATTTCATTTGTCTCCGTTATCAATTCCATTGTGACTTGAAGGGAATTAACCCGCCAGGTTAGTCTAGTGGTTAAACTCGTAATCTCAAAATCAGATGATTTTCGAAGTCGAGAGTTCTAAGGTTCAAGTACTTGTAAAGTCAGTTGCTTTCATGTGGATTTGAATGCTAGACTGCGGATACCGGGTGCTCTTTGGTGATTGAATTTCAATTAATCACACGTCTTAGGAGTGGTTAGTCTGAGTTTATTCAAGACTACACATTTACTAGTGGTACATTTACGTGCCAGACTGCGCACAGATGCCGTGGAATCTCTGGAGAGTACTGTTGACATCTTATCACTGTGCTGTTACTCAGTAACCTAGTAGCTTGGTATACATACATAAATAAATGATAAATTGAATGTTAGGATATTGTAAAAGAGAGAAAGAAATTGATTTCTGGCTTTCTGACCTGGAGATTATAGGTTCCAAAAATATGGTTCAGACAAATAAATAGTTTGTTAACCCTTTCATTAGTTTTTCTTTTTGTTAGGAATGATATGTTCTCGTAACTCTATAATAATAAAGATACTATCTTTTAATTTCTGTTTTATAATTTTGTAATGTATAACATATTTCTATAATAATATTTTAATAGCTGATCGCACTTATTCATTGTTTTGTTTTTAAAAATTAGTGTTGGAGTGGAATATAAACAAAGACCCCACTTTGCCTACCATTGATTATAAAGTAAAATATCAGATATTCACCAAATATCTTGTAAGTTATCGGACAATTTTTTTAATGGATTTATTTAACTTTTAAATTTGTTGAGATATAATTTTTCTACAGATCTGAAAATCCTACAATGTGTGTGTGTGTGTGTGTGTGCGCGCGCGCGCGCGCGCGTTCTGAAGATGAATAAAATAGTTTCTTATTGCCTTCTAAATCGAAATATTATATAATGTTACATATGATTATCCCGAAGGTCACCGAAATGCAATGCTAATGCTCTACAAAGTAGAGCATAATCTCTACAAAGTAACAACTTTAACCTTTTCAGATCAGGAAGCCAGTAAAATGGCTCTGTGCGGTGACAGTTTGAAAACGCTGTTACATAATCATTTTACGTGGGATCTAAGTCGTTTATTTTTTTTTATATTCACAAAGGAATCAGTTTTATTATACAATTTGAACTATGGTTATACGAAGTAAAATGTTTTATTTGGATAAGAAAGAATATGACCATTTTTTTCTCAGAAATGTGCTTGTGTGTGTGTGTGTGTGTGACTAGTGTATTATAATTGCTATGAGGGTTACGGATTTATTTATTATTTACAAAAATAGCTTATTATATTAGCAAAATAACGATGTATTGAAACACATAATAAATTATGTTATACAGCACACACAAAATAAAAAGGAATTTGTGGTCATAAATGTGTCACTTTTATTTGAGGCCTAATAAATCTTTTCTGACAAAAGATATCGGCATCAATCAAACGCATACCGATTCGTAATGAATAACAGTATACAGTAAAAATGGTTTTTTGTCAATCTGAATAGCCTTTTAAGTGGTGGAGATTTTTATAAAACGTAGTTTTCTTTATCTCTTTCATTTATACTAACATATGTTACTTTATTGTGTGAGTGAGTACGAGTGAATTGCAGTAAGTAACTTACTATCGCAAACTGGCGTTCCGTTGGTAATATATTATTTCATTATTTTTTTCAAAATTACATTGGTTTTTTTTTTATTCAGTGCGATTTTTTTCACATATTGGGCGTTTTTTTAAAATTTGTGATTTTTTTTTTATTTGCCGTAATTTTTTTTTTATCGAGACAATGAATGACGAACAGATTAGGTTTGCTCTTGACGAAGGACTTTCAGATTATGACGAAAATGACAGTGACGACCTTGAGGGCTTGGACGACATCAAAAATACTGAAATTAGGAGTATCGATTTTTCGGAACCGCATCTCCTGAATTTTAGTAGCGACGATGATGATCCAGGTCATTCGATTAGAGATACTGATACGGAACAAAAAATAAATGTAGCCGGTTCAGTTCTACATCCACATGCTGAAGGAAACGGTAATATATTTCATGAAATCCATTATCGTTCTCCAGTGCAGTTGGATGTTGAAATGCAACCAGCTGTTGATTTTCCTCTCCAAGATGAGGAACTTGACACGGCGGAGTTACAAGAAAATCCAACTGACTGGGCCCAAAATGACGAAACAGTTACAGATGACAAAGGTTACGAGTTGGAAGGTCGTCTGCCGGTTCTTGGAAATCCCTGGTTAGTTTGTACTGATAGGTGTAAATATGACACACTAAACAGTTTGCCTTTTACGGGTCCGGAACCAGGTGCATTTGTAAAGAATACCGACCTTTTGGCTAAATCCGCTCCTCATAAGAGAGGTCGGCCTAAGAAGCGTCGTAGGAATTTACAGAATGTGCCTGAATATATTCCTGATCCCCGTATTCATGGGCAGACGCCGTTTGCCGTATTTATGTTGTTTTTTGGGGCTATCCTTGAAAAATTAACATCAGAAACTAATCTGTATTTTCAAAGCAGTACACCTGATAGACCATTACCTAAGGACAGAATTCAAGGTGACGTTAGTCTTGACCAGATGAAACGTTTCTTTGCAATCATCCTGGAAATGGGTCATACTGTAAGACACACTTTACAAGAATACTGGTCAACTGACGAGGTTTCCCATATCGCTTGGTTTGGGAATACATTACCGAGAACTGTCTTTCTTCATATTTTGAAGTATTTACACTTCACTAACCAGGATCCACCAATAGAATCAGAAATGCAAACTGGTAACTATGACCGTCTCTGGAGAGTACGCGAAACATTTGAAATTGCACGTCAGAAATCTCGTGAACTCTGTAATCCACGACAACAAATCGTAGTTGATGAGGTTTTATGCGCCTACAAGGGTAGAGTCTTGTTTCGGCAGTATATACCTAGTAAACGAAAGCGCTTTGGGATAAAGGTTTACAGACTTTGCGATAATTCTGGGTACACATTTGATATGAGTGTATATCTCGGGAGACAACGAGAGGAACTAAATGTAAACGAAACGATTACTGAACGTACAGTTATCAATCTAATTGCAGGTTATGAAAATTGTGGATATCATTTGTATATGGACAATATTTTTTTATCCCTGCAATTATATCGACGACTGAAAGATGTGGGAATTCTAGCTTGTGGAACAGCTCGATCCAATCGTGCTGGAATGCCAGCTTAATTCACACGAAACAGACGTAAACAATTAGGTTTGACCAGACACCGGTTAGCCTGTCGTACGACACTGGATGGAATATCTTGTATTCTATTCAATGACAAGCGAATGGTAACACTTCTGTCTTCTATTCATGGGCCTGCTGAAGAGGGTAAATACAGTGTAACAATTCGCGGTACAGAAAATGTCGTGAGACCTGTAATGATTGTAGACTACAATAATTACATGGGGGCTGTTGATCTATCTGATCGTCTGTCTTCAAGCTATTACTTACATAGGCGCATGACAAAATGGACGAAAAAACTTTTTTTCCACATTTTTGATATGCTCCTTGTCAATGCTTATACGGCTTACAAGTCAGTCAATAAGATGGAGAAGAACCAATCCTTCAGATGGTTTCGAAATGAGGTTTTGAAAGGGCTTGTTTCATCATCTCCTACGGGATTTTCTGCACGAGGATCTTATGTAAGAAATCGTGAATTGTTACGTCTTGAAAGCTGTGAAGCAAGACATTTTCCTAAACGTGAGGGAACAAACAGCCTTAGACAATGCGTTGTGTGCTCGGCAAACGGCATTCGCGTAAGATCAGTCTGGAGGTGTGTGGCTTGTGAGGTACCACTCTGTATAGACGGATGCTTTCTCGTGTATCACACACGCCAAAATATCACCAACTAGGGGTAAGTGCTTTTTATTTATAAATTTATTACTTCATTTTATTTGTTTAGGTTATTTATTATTTGTCATCTATTTCATTCTTTTGTTTTTTTGGGGAATCTCCTATATAGCGATTTTTTTATGTGTTGGTGTAAAAACTAGTGCGCGCTCGTAATTTATTATTTATATATTATATATATATATATATATATATATATATATATATATAATATATAATATATATTGTATATATATTATATATATATATATATATATATATATAATATATAATATATATTGCGTACATAGTAACATAAAAAATACCTGTTGTTTGTACCGAATAGCTTGTAATTACTGGGGTAATTATTATGCGTTTCATGAACACTATTGTTCCCCCCCTCGGCGTGTAACAGCAATACTCTGTTGTAAAAAAAAATTTTTCATGTAATAAATGCTCTTAGGAAGTCTTATAATTTTTAAAATAAATTTAACATTATATGTAACGCTAAGAAAAAATAAATAACTATAACAATTTCTCGAAACTGATATGCTAATTAATCTGTGATTTATGACACGGGTTTTTCATCATATTTTGCCCAACTTTCAACCGATTTTCGTGAAAGTATTTTTTTTTAAATCAGCAAACTATGTTTCATAAACACAAATAAAAAAAATAAAAATTTTGCTAATAAAAAACGCGGTAGAAATGCGCAAAAAAAAATCTGCAATTAAATTATCGTAATTTTTGTACGGTTTCAATTTTTTTGTTGTTACAGGCATAAAAAAATATCCAATCGTAAGGGGTTTTTTTTGTCAGAATCTGTTAAATCTCGTTAATATACTGTAATTTTTTGAAATTTTTTTCACAAGAGGGTAGCATAAAACTATGAAAGGAGGTAATCAGATACCAATATATTTTTGCGGAGCGCTAAGAAGCGTGGAGCATTGTGATGGGAAAAGGTTTTAATCACCACAGAGACTTGTATATTAAATTATTACCCTCAGATAAAACTACTTTAACTAGAACCACTTGTACTTTAGATGACTTATATCCATATTGTCCTTCCCTATTATGTATAAGCAATGTAAACGTGTATAATGAACATTTTTTTGATAAGTATATATTAATTTGTTGCTTTGCATTACCTGTCCTAATTTTCTGTTTTGTTATATGAGTATATAAGATAGTTAAAGTACAAGAGGCGCTATTTACAGTTGCTTTCGCTGGGAGTGTATAAACATGACGTACACTATAATCCTAGTCTCTACAATGAACAGAGTAAAGGTTTTACTTGTAGAACTAAAAATGCTATTTCGGTGGAATTGGTATGACAGTATATCTGGTTCAGTAGAGAAACCGACAATTACTTCTTAGTTTCCATTTTTAGCCTGTATTCTTGAGCTGGATTAATACCACTTTCTGGAACGTTTCTACAATCTTAGGAGATTAACTACAATCTTTTTGGTTATAACGTCTATATATTACAATCTTTATCTATTTTGACATATTTGAGATACAAGTCAGTAATCAGAGTTGCTTTCTCTGGGAGTAACGAATGAAAATTACACCGCATTTATAAAAAAAAAAAGAAAAAATTAATCAAATTTTCAGCATTTTATAAATTCAAAGGGTCAGTCAGGATATGCAGAATACTCATATGTAAACTTCATGGATGAACGATAACGATTCAAATAAATGGTCGGATGGTTTGCTCTTTGTTCAATTTTTTTATAAAAGTACATTTATTCAGTTTTCACTACTAGAGCATGCTGAACACGATGAATTTGATTAATCGCTTCCATTGTTGGAGAATAACGTATATAATTTGTATATTTATCGTTAATTAAACCAAGTTAGCGAGTGAAGCAAGCGTAGGTTTTATCGTCATTTACCGGCGAAGGTCCAAATGTATAATAATATAAGCAAATATTTCGGTCTTTCACCGACGTATCAACATTCGCCAGAGAATATTGACATTCTCTAATTTCGGTCTTTCACGGTAACATATATATATATTTTTTTCCATTTAGTAGATGAAATTCTTCTACGCACTTTGATAAACTAGTCTCTATGTTATAATATATATATATAACGTGTCTATTTATCTATGTTTATAAATAGAATTTTATGTTTTACATATTATTGTCTTGTATGAATGAAACTTATCGCATTGACTTTTTTAAACAAAATTGCAATATTATTTTTAATTAGAATTCACAAACAGAATATGGAGAAACTGGTAATTTAGTAATCTTATATGGACTAAATCTTTTAATACTCAATCAAGATGTATAACATCTTAAAATGCTACTTACTATAGGCTATTTGTCTTCTTATTTGTCTCATTAACATTTTAATTTACCTCTTTTTTTACATTTTTTATTTTGTATGGATACTAGTTTTTTCTTAATTTTTTTAAAAACTAAACTGAGAAGCTTCTTTTTGAAAAAGTAAAACCCGAAAAATATAATTTTTATATATATGTATATCGAAAGATTTTTCTCTTAAAATTATTAGGTATTAGTATTATTATTATTACTTATTAGTTATTGTTTATCATTTATTACTTTTTTCCTATTTTACTGGCGAGAATCTGTTTCATTTATTATTAGCTTGTTTATAATGCAAGTATATGTAATAAACATTTATCTCGAGTTTAATTAATTCAGCTGCGTTTTTCTTATCTAAAAGTTTATTTAAATACTGTATATATTATTGACAAGAAAGTTTATTTTAAATTTATCTCTTTAGAGAGCTAATTTTTAAAATTTAAGTACTCTGATAATATTGTAGTTTATTATCTTTTTAAGTTAATATTTGTTAACATGATTATTATGATGGAAGTAAATTATTTGCATTAAATAAGTGTTTTAAGCAATGTTTTTGTTTATTTATTTTTTATTATTATAAGTAATAGACGATAATGGTAAGTTTACTCTTAGATAGCAAAAAAGCTTTTAAAAGTGTGCATAGATTTCATGTTGTATCGGTTGAAGATCAGCTAGTAGCATGAAAAAAAGATTGTTTTTCAAAATATATTTTTTTGTGATAGTATAATTTCAACGTTCCAGGAAAAGAAAACTAAAAATAATTTACGAATTTTTAAAAAATATTTTTGATAGTTTCAATGTTGCAGCCATTCAAATAAATAAAGTACGATATCTAAAATAAGATAGAAAAAAATATTCTATATTACAAAACAAAAGAATTAAATTTTTTGAAAAAATGAAAAATTAAAAAAAAATGAAATTCAGATAAAACAATTTATTAGACATCTTTAAAGCTTATTAAAATGTAATTCTATCGAAATTTGTTTGAAATAATTTATTTACTAACAGCTGATTCCGACAATTAAATTTTGTCTATTACATTTCAACATCATGACCCCCGTAGGGGAAGACACCCGCCTTGCGACGATCCCGATCGCCACACCGTCCCCTCCGTTCCTTGCCCTAATGGACTTTACCAGAGGCCGTATTTTAGACTTTCTAAACTCGGTAACACAAAACAGTCATCAATTTGACCTCTATAAAAATGCTACCGATGCAAATTCCTCGGTAGACATTTCCACCAGTGTATTTACACAACTTACAATCACCTTCCAACCACAAACACCTACATTTGCATTTCAACAGTAAATAATCATTTAAATACAATGGAATAGTGCGTGAATGTCATTCATTGTCTGAAAATGCCTTATAAATTTTCCAATGAAACATACGCAGAGATTATTTTTGTTGATGGGTTCTATAGTAAAAGCGCACGAACTGGTCGGTGAGAATATCATCAAAGATTTCCAAATAGAAGGATACCAGGTCACACATCGTTTGCTTCGGTATTTCGGTGCACAGACACACATACATATATATATATATATATATATATATATATCATACATATATGTATATATATATATATATATATATATATATATATATATATATATATATATATACATATATGTATATATATATATATATATATATATATATATATAAAACACGAGTATTATTATAGGATCCTAACTTCATTAGCAGATTTTTTTTTTTTTAATGTTTAAACAGAGGTTTATCTTTCGTTTAAGAATCTAAATCCTTTTCCCCGATGCTCTTCTTCAATATGGTAGCCACTTAAATTTAAAAAATAACAAGGAAGTAAAAATTTGTCTATCGATAAAAATAATAATTTTTTTTCTGCGTAGAATTATATTTTTAACATTATTACTACTATACATACATAATTTTAATTTACGCTTAGATGGGAAAAAAAAGTTGTGAAAGAAAGAAAATTTCCAATGTAACTTCTAAGATTCTCGGATTCCTGTTAGAGAATATAGTCGTCTCACATTGCTGTACAATGAAACAGCTATCCAAGCAAGGACAATATTAGCATTGTATTTCACAATCACATGAAGTGACTGTACTCTATTGTAACAATCAGTGGTGATTACCGCCCATTTTAATTAAAATTGTTTCTTTAAAAACCCTTTTTCCATACTATCGTTAAATAAAATTTATTAGATTATTTACTTACACCTTAACAGTACAGTTAAAGTTCATTGTTTCTACTTAAAATGTTTCTACGTTTATCAGGAGCCAAAAGAAGAGTTTTTTTAATAAATGTTATATTGAAATTGACTTTTGGAAAAAGTTTTTGAAAAATCTGAAACTACAAATAAAACTTTTGTTTATACGTACATAAACACAAATTTCATATAATTTATTAACAAAAATATGGACCGTTGAAATTGCACTACTAAAAAATAAGGATTAAACGATTTTTTAAGAGTAAGTTTCTCTAATTTCGACTACATTTTCTTTAAACAAGTATAACTTTCAGTAGAACTTAGAAAAATAGTTTAATATCGTATAAAACGGAGTTTTTTTCCATGAAGCAGTTCTAAAACAGTTTTTTTTCTTTCGTGATGATTGTTTACGGTATATACGTTATAATATGAATAAACTTATTGATCTTAAATAATTTTCAATAATTCTGCAATAGTTATGTGCATTTTCATAGATAAGTATAATTTTACTGTATTGTAGAGTGCTGAACAGTAGGAGAAAATGTTACACTACAAATTCGTATTGTTTATAAATGATTACAAAGAGATTGTATATTTGTTTACCAGAAAATAATACAGTGTATATATTTTCTTATGTTTCATTTAAAATATTACCTTAAAACTGTACTGTACTCTCTAAAGCATACCTTCATTTTAATATTTGATATCTTCAACAGTATGGTATTATTTTTTTCCATTGTGTGTGAATTTATAGATGCTCAAACAATGAAAAACTGCTGATTCTAGATAATTATACCCTAAATTAAATAGATTAAGCAATTGTTGTAATGCAGTTTGGTAAGGAGTTCAAGCAGTCACATGATTCATATTATGTATGTATTCCAGGATGAATTCCTGGAATTCCTTTCCTGGGTCCCCAGATGAAAGGCCGAGACGCTACCACTCTTCCTCAGAGATCACCAAATTTTTGTATTTTCTGATAATCTCTGTTCTTAGGTGGTATTTATGTTTATTTTCTCTGTATTTATCGTAACTATTTTCATTAGTATATGCTCCTCCTGTTATTATCACATTTGTTCTCATTTCAGCTTGTACTTCTTTTTCAATTTCATACTAATGGTGCAGCATATTTTGCTACTTTTTAGTAGCTTGTTTTTAGTAAATAAGATTATCAACCAAAACTAATAAATCACAGCATTTTCCCTACGTTTAAAAAGTAAGTGTACATAATTACTATTTTTCACAGAAAAGAGTACGTTATTTTCACTACAGTTTTCCTGTAGTGAAAAACAAGAAAAGGTAATTATCCCAGTATTTCTTATGTTTTCGGTGTACATAAAATATTGGCAGTACAAACAGAATCAGCAATCATAGTTAGTTAATTTCTCGGTAAAAAATTAAGATGTCGAATTAATTTTTGGTGTGTATAGTCTTCATGTGAATATCTAAAAACGAACTTCAGATTTTTTTTAAATTTCGGGTTTAAAGGGTTAAAATGAATTTTTAATTTTGTTGAAACCTAGTTATTATTATTTTTTTAAATATAATTTCTCGGTAACAAATGAAGATATCCTTGATTTTTGTGTGTGTACGTTTCATGTAAATATCTAAAAACCAATTTCTGTATTTTTCGAAATTCGATGTTTAAAGAGGTAAAAAAAATTTGTAAAATGATTGCAAATTTTCTCCATTTCCGAATATACTAAATGATATGTTCAATGGACGGACTTGCAAATACTCTTCAGAAAAATATCTAAAAAAAGTTATCGGGTTTTTTGAATTTCAAATTTTTTAAGCGTTAATTTTCGAGTTTTTATACAGTTACTGTACGCGTATGTGTGACGAAACTGGCTGCACCTGCTTCCGGTTACTTAACTAAAAAATATAAAATAAAAATAAAAATGATCGCGACGGGAAACGTAAATAATCCGACATTTTCTGTTTAAAATTGTATTTGTAAACGTAATTATTTCTTCTGAATTTATATTCGTATTACCTAGGACCTAGGGCCTGTTTGTTGGTCCTACAACTTTTTTGTAGATTTTACTTTCTTTTTTATTGCATTAGTTATTTCACCTGGTAAGATGCATTTTGATGCGTGCGCATGCCTTATTTAGATGATCCTTTTATTGTAAATATATTTTGTTAGTTAATAGGCCATTTCTATTTATTCTTGTTCTTGTTTGATCGGCTTTTTTATCTAAACAAGTGATTTGGATGTTTCTCCCATATATTTAAATTGATTGACTATTGATTTTACCATATTTCATATTTAGGGACTTGAGGGATAATATAGATCGTGAATTTTCTTTTTTTAAAGAAAATTTTAGCCTTATTTTCTTTTAAATGGTTTCAGTTGTTCTGCTGCTATTTGGACATTCCCAATGAAAATTGCAATATCGTCGTCAAAGGCTAGGCAGTAAATTCCAATTCCTTTCAATTTAATATATTTTTTATTATTTCTTATTTTTTCATTTATTTAATTAATTATTTATTCTTTTTCCGTGAATATTGCATAATGGTTTTTTTACAGTCGAAATAGCTGTCCATGTTTAGATTTTATGGCTTTGAGTGTAATGTTGTTTCCCTACATATTCTTTAATTAAAAACTTTCAAAATTATGTATTACTATTCATGAGTAATTTTTTTTTAATTAAGGCCTTATGGTTAAACAAACATTAAAAGATTTTATGTTTAAAAAGCTTATTTATTTTTTATTATCTTTATAATATATACTTTTGTGAATATTAGTCATTATAAACAGAAGAATTATGTAATAATTTCTTACAAAAATAATATATATATATATATATAAAACTGCGGTTAGGCTACTACATTATTTTACTACAGTATTAATATCGTTCATTAATTATACACCACACTCATTCTAGCAGTATTTTGGTTCATAAATTTTGTTATTTATATTGTATGGGTATAATTTTATCACTATTCTATTGTTCAAAGTAATATTTAAGGAAGTAAAGAAATTAAATATTCAGCGACATATATACGCGTATATACATACATACGTATGTTCTGATTAATCATTTATAATATTTTCCTATCATTGTCGTTTATTCATACTATATCCGCATTTAAAGCACCAGAATTTGGTACACACATATGCATATGTATATTTGGTTTGACTTTGTTATTAATATTTTTCATTGACAATAATGTATATATCATGGTTTTTTTTCTCAAACCAAACGATAAATCTTCAAAAAAAGCAAAAGAATTGATATTTTTATTGTTTACTTCTATGAAATGACTAAAGGGTACAGTAAGACCTCGTGCTAAGCATGTTATACGAAGTAATTACTACTATTGTTGTACATCAGTTTCATACCAAGTCCACTGAAATTCAGATGAAAATAAGCATTACACGTGACAATTTCATCAACTGTACTTTTGCGATAGCATTATTACTTTAAGAAGAATCAATTTCAGACTGAGGGGAGTTTTCTATCCTTATAATCTTTTTTGTTGTGAGAAAGTACATTTTTATAATGTTTACAGTTAGTAGGGAATGTTATAATAAAAATATTTAAAGATAAAATATATATATATGTATATATATATATATATATAATTTTTTATTATTGATAACTTTCTTTTTTTTTTTATATCTTATTCTACGTAAGAGAAAAAAATACAGCTGTTATTCTAAGAATGAAATCTGTTATGTTTTTTTTTTTTTAATTTAGTAATGATCGATATTTTTTTTATTTAAAAAATGTTGATTACTAAGTTTTGATGAATTTTTTTACGTACATTTAAAGTCATGGCAATTAAAGCTCAGATCATTTAGAAACGTTTATACTTCAGGTGGGCTCTGCGTTGCTCGGATCGTTCCATGTTTCAATCTGATTTAAAAGTGAATTTTACTCGCGCTACCATCAAGCCAAGATAGATTTCCTTGAATGATAAGGTTCTCTTTTGGCAAAGTTACATTTCCGAGGTTTATTTTGTGCGGCCGGATTTTTGAGTTGTGTAGTGAGTGTTGAACTTTGATTTAAAGTTGGAATACCGGTGGTTGAATGGGACTTTGTTTTGTTTTTTTTTGGCTTACGTTATTTATGTGATAAAAGAATTATTTATGTGATTTATGTGATAAATAAAAGAATTGGCTGTGGCCTACCAAAATGAAAATTGATGTCAGATTTATTTATTATATTTAAAATATTTTTCAACTTGCATGACATTTTTCTTTTTTCAAAAAAGATTGCTTTCATCGAAATGTGAAGTTGAAGAAATTTATTCGATTTACAGAATTTTGCTGTAGAAATTCTTTTTTAATCTATTATGTACCATTTATTTAAAAAAAGACATTTTGCTTTACAATATATAAAACTGTTTTTTTTTTTGTTTTTTTTTTGATAGGATTTTAGCATCGATTCTTTTCTTATTAGGCATATAATAATATAACTGAAATATCCGTTTCGGCACAACAGTCATCATCAGTTTTGTTAGTGATCTTTTAATTAATCAAAATCTTATTTGTTGATTGCACATCAAATACTGAAATCCGTATAATTACTACATAAAATTGATAAACATATAATCCGTGTTTATACTTATTAAATACGTATTGATATTCGACTAATTAAATATTGTTTTTTGCTGGGCATATTACATGAAATTATAAGCAGACTAACACAAAAAAGTAATAGTTTTTCTCTTTTCTACTTTGCATGTAAATAATAATAATTTGCATGTATATTACTTCGTGTTAACTTAAAAAAAAATTATGTCGTACCGTGTTACAAAAAAAAGAAACATGATACGGTAATTTGGCGTAATCACACAACATTCACGATTACGTCTAGTTAATAAGTGGTGGATTTTGTACGTATATTTTTCTTCATATCTACATTCTTGCAATTATTTGCAATCAGTGGAACTGATATTAGGCTACTCATTCTGTTGCTTCTTTTTTATTTTTTGTTTGTGTTTTATTATAATTACAGCAATTTAGTTCTTTTGTTTTTTTTAAAACTTTTTTTTAGTTCAGCCATTTACAAACAATCTTTTTCAATTTTTTTCTCAAAGAGTGCAACATCATTATGCAGTTTTATACGTTATTATTTCTTATTAATTTACACTTTTAAGCAAGCTTTTTTTTGGGGGTTTTTCTGTCTCTTTTTTATTTTGGAGTTCTTCCATGCTTAATTATTATTTATCCATTTTATTTTTAAATGTCTTAACCTCACTTCCATCATGCTTTTCTGTTTATGCTGACAAATCTTAATGTCCCTGATGTAGTAATTATATATCATTCTATGTACTGTCTGATTTTATTTTATGTTATTAATATATTTTATAACCCTTAGATCATATTTTTCCGTTTACTAATAAAATAATATAAAGATTTTTACAGATTAAGATGTTATATGTAATATTAGCCATTTTCAATCAAATTTTTATATTTTATTTTTTGTATGTACATGATCATTGTGTAATTTTAAAATAAAATGTTTCTAATATATGAAATGATAGGACTATGATATATATAATTTTTAAGAATAATGTACGCTTACATATCTATTATACTGTAACTACTGATCCGATTTGAATAAACATCGATAGATCACATAGCATTTCAAAAATATGTCTGGTTGCAGCCACCTCCGTTATTAGAAATAATTTCTTATTATTTTATACCATACTTCATCAAAAGTTACTATTAAAACCAGTGATTAAAGCAGTTAGTAAAAACGTTTTTTAATTTTTTTTTTTTTTTTAACATGGATTCCATTTCTTTCAAAGAAAATATTTGGTTGTCGTTTTATATTAAGTTCAATTACAATTAAAAAATAATAATTTACGATGTTTTTTCTATTATAAAAATTATTTATACCAAAGATGTTGACATTTTTTAATAAATTTATTCTTTAGAATTAAAATTATTTTTATATTTTGAACTATTAAAACACTAAATATATCTGTAAAATAATAGTAGAGTTTTAAATTATTATAGCTTCAGAACAGAGCATTGTAGAGAGATGAATTATACGTTAAATGAAACAGAAACACTCCAAGTTTCTTACCTGTTCATTAGATATCGATGTGTGCTCCCTTAGTTCCCTGCAGACGTCAAGACGATACTCAGTCTCTTGCCATACATGGCAGAGAACAACCAGCGTAATAAAAGAAACAGCTTCAGTGTTCCTTTCTTTTAAATCGTCCGGACTTCAAAACTAAACAAGTATATTCACTTGCATTTTTACATAAACCCAAAAATATAAATCCATGTTGGTAAGGTCTTGAAACCGTGGGGGTCAGGCAATTCATCCTTCTCCTCCGACCCACCGCTGAGGTAATGTTTCGTTAATAAAATTTTTCACGATTGCGGCAAAATGTGAAGGGCTCCGCCTAACTGGAAAATGAAATTCTCCGGTATTTGAGGCACTGCATATCTTTTAACATATCCAGGAATATTTTCCTCGTTATTATTTTTTCTGCAAAAAAGGAGGGCCAATAATTATGTCTCGTCCAATAACGCACCACACATTCACTTTTTCATTGTCACGCTGATGTTCAATAACGGCACGTGAAGGTTCAGTACCCAATATACGAACATTTGCCGCTGTACTTGTTCACAAATATAATAAGTTGCTTCATCACTGAAAATGAACTTGTTAAAAAGTCATCGTCCTGCTCTAACCTGTTCAGAATTTCTACGATAAAATAAAATCGTATCACTTTGTCCTGTGGATAAATTCGTTGTAACATCTGAATTTTGTACGCAGTGAAGGTCTTTTTAACACATTGTGAGTAGTTGTTTTAGGAATGCCCAATCGTCTAGAACACTTCCGCACGGATTTCTTCAAAGAAACTTGTTCGCACTACTACAATCAGACATGGCCATCAGTGTCTGATGGCCATCCTGCACATGTTTTCTTTAGTAGGGTTCGATTTCTTTGAATTATTTTTCCCATTGCCGAATGTTATTTTCATGCGGAAGATCTTCATTGTACACACGACGGTATTCACGAAGGATATTATATGTAATTGACTCTAACACAGCGAGCCACAACACACATTGAACCTTCCTCTCCTCGCAGACATGATGACTAACGCGCACGTGCTGCTTGTGTATGCTGGAAACACAACACGCATGCACTACATTTCACACACATTAACCTGAAGTGCTTCTCTATCATTTAACGTAGAGCATCTCTTACAATGCTCTATTCTGAAGCTGTAACCATTTAAAAACCCCACTATTATATTTTACGGACCTCTGTATACGTATCTTGTCGATTATACATATATAATTTTTTTCGATTATTTATATATATATATATATATATATATATATACAATCTGTAAAAATGTTTTGTCAATACTGTGAGTAGCAGCGTTACAGAAAAAATATTTTGCAATGATTAAAATTTTATGATAAGTTGACTTGTTTAATTAAATTTTAAAAAACAGTGATATCAAATTAATGTAGAATGAATATAAAAAAAGATAATTTACAATGGAAGCTTCCGTTAATTATTTATTATATTTTAGCTGTGTGGATTTTAACATATTCACATATGATTTAATACATTTTATTTTTATCATTATCATCATCATCATCATCATCTCTCTGTTTCTCTTTTAGATATAATTTTTGTATTTTTATCTTGATCATTCTTTAGAATTACAGGTAACACTTACCTTTGAATCTCTTAACTCTCTAGTCATTGAAACCATATCCATGCCATCAGTACGATAAATATATGAAATATAGTATAAAACAAAATTTATTAATTTAGATATAATAATAAAAATAAAGCAAAGATATTTAAATCAATTTGAAACTCTAACTTTCATCTAATACAACCATTAATAGTCGAAAAAAATTATTATAATAATGTTATTAGTAATAAAGATTAACCCAGAAAAAATCGAAAATCTTTTCGGCTGTAATTTCATTCTCAGAAGTATATATTTTACGAGGAAAAACACGTTTTTGTTGAAGATTATATCATAGTCCTCTTCGTCAAATAGTCAACATACAAGTATTACATTATATATATTTTTTTAAATTATATTCTGAAGATAATTTAGTATCCAAAAAACTCTCGAGTTTATTATTTTTAGGATATATGAATATTTTTATTGCTTCTGTTTTTCATCTCATTTTTATTTATTATAAAGTTGAAGGATTAAAGTAAAATTTTCTCATTTTAATATAAGCTAAAATAAATTTAGGTAAATAAAGTTTTAAAGTTAATTTTTTTTGATAAATCCTTACAGTGATTATCTTCACTCATAAAATTTAAAAAAATGTAGTTCTTGTTTAGAAAATAAAAATCAAAAATAATTTGGGATGCTAATTTATTTTTACCAATATATGATGTTTTGTTTTTTATTAATTATATATCGTAAATTTTAATTTTTGAATCAGTTGTTTTTTGAATTTTATAGATTATTATTTGAACACAAAATAATATAGAAAATCTATAATTTAATTTCCACGTATCAAAAATCTGCTCCTGGTATGAAAACCTAATGTAAAATTAATATCTTTAAATTCCCAATGATAAAATCAACTTTGTTAAATAGAGACTTGCCAAATAATGACAGTGTATCGTTCTTTTACTTCATTATGAAGAAAAACATATAATTTATTTGAAAAAATTCCAGTAATTTAATTACTATTTTTTGAGGGATCTGGTCGCTCTCTTTTCTTTCTGTATTCGCTACATTTCATGTCTGGTAGTAATAAGACAAATTTTAAGAAACGCTCTATTAAAAAGATTGTTGAAAGCTATTTTTTGTTTAAACCATACTTTTTTTACTGATTTTGTGAACAATGTATACATATAGGCAGATCGTAAATTACTCGCGCCTTTTTAGGGGTAATAATAAATGAAAAAGCAATGTAGCGAGCGTTGATTTTTTTCGAACTTTGGTATAGGTACTAGAGTTACTGTCTTGAATGAACACGTCGGCGCGATATAGCGACAAGGGGTACCGTCAGTTGAGCAACGGCTACCGTGCAGGAGAAAGCAATGTGTGAACTATGGTTTCATGCAAGGGGGTCTGTTATTAATGTTCGTAGACGTTTTCGTTTAGAGTATGGCCGTGATCCTCCTAATAAAGACTCTATTAAATGTTGGTATCAACAATTTTAAGATTACAGAAAATGTAGTACACAATAAAGGTGCTGGCAGATCTCCCGTCTCCAAGGAAATTGTAAGTCGAGTAAGATAAACTTTTCAGAGAAACCCGAGTAAATCGATTCGTCATGCGAGTTTAGAACTGGGAATACCACAATCGACAATCGTGAAGGTTCAACACAAGCGACTTCTACAAAACTTCATGCATAAAAAATTCAGTGGATGTTTTCAATTGAAGATGACGATAAATGACGCCGTTACAATATTCACATGGATATTCTTGATAAAATTAACGAAGATATTGCATTTTTAGAAAAAGTAAGCTTCTCTGATGTAGCTAAGTTATTTTCTATATCTCTGGTTACGTTGACTGTAATAACTGTCAGATTTAGGGTAGCAAAAACCCTAATGCTGTTCTAAAACACGAGGTGATAGCCTGAAAATTAACGTTTAGCTTGCGTTGACTGCTTATGAAGTGATCGGATCATTCTTCTTCGCCGAGCACTAGTGCTAGTTATCTACACATGTTACAGGAGTATGCAGTATGGAGTAGGAGTAAACATCGATAACTCAACGTTTACTTCCAACAAGGTGGCGCACCACCGTACTGGAGTTTCCATGTTAGGGACCATATACGTGAACAATTTCCTCAATGTTAGATTGGTGATGATGGACCGATTCCCCGGTCACCGGATCCCCTGACGTCACGCCACTCGATGTTTTCTTTAGAAATTTGTCAAAAACAGGGAAGGTTGTCAACATCAGTTAACTAAAAAGAAGAATCAAAGGTGTAATTAATGGAATAACTCCAGATAGTTATCATAATGTGTGGCGTAAAATTGAATATCGTCTAGACATTTTACTCGCCACAAATGGTGTCCATATGGAATTTGTTTAAACTTAATAAGTGTCGTAAACAAAACTCTTTGAAGTCCCCTGTTCTACAATAAAACAAGCATATAAGTAAATTGCTTTGTTATGTTTTTATTAACACCTAAAATGCGTAGAATAATTTATGATAGCTCTGTATATATATGTGTATATATATATATATATAATGTTTTTATCAGAGTACTTATATATATTTTTAAGTGGGGTATAATGTTATTAGACAAATATTACACTTCATTTGATTATTTTATTGTGATATTATAATGTTGTTTATAAATTTGTTTTAACATTATTTTCAGTACAATATTATCTATTTAATTTTAATACTTCGTTCTTTAAAGATAAGTAATTAAATCAGGTAACGTGCAGATTTTCATTGGACTGATAATTTAATGTTTATAGTTTAATTGACTCTCATAATTATTTTATTTTTTTAGTAACTATAGTTTTCTCAATAATTTTCATGTTCGATGAATTAAATTGATATAAATTCGATTATAAACTTACAATTAAAAATGTTCAATCATACTTTTTAATTGAATGATACATTTTACAAAAAAAAATATTACACATGTTTTATTTTTAATTTTAGGATTATTGTTTTAATTGAATAACGTTAATTATTATGTAATTTGAACAAAATATAATAGAGATTTTTTGCATAATTTACATATTATTATAAAAATAAATTGCATATCGTTTGCTAAATTTTATTATCAATAAACACGTTTTAGTATAAGGTCATTTAAGGGTAATAATTACTCTTATTTGAATAGAAAATTAGGGAATTAATTTTTTTAATGTAAAAATATCCTCTTATAATTAATAACACATGATTTTACGATTTAAAAAAAATTGCACCCGTCCTCAAAATTACGTAATTTTATTCGGGGAACAAATTCATATCATATGATAACTATTATTATTAGAATCATGGCAGTTCAAGTCTTATGTTACTGTTTGTGTTAAATATAAGCTATTTCAGAAATTTAAATTCTGGTCAAATTCAAGTAATAATTACAAAGATTATCAGTCGTTTTTAACTTTTTAAGAATATTTAATAAGATATTGTCTATTTAACACAAATTTTCATATGATTATTCTGTTTTTTTTACGATTTCGTTGATTCTCTTGTAGTAATATTCTTTTTCTTATTTGTGAATTCGTGATATGTATATATATATATTTGATTGTTTATATTTAAATACAATTGTTTAGTAATCACCGATTTAATTTTCATCTTTCATTTTTTTGTAATTTCAAATTACAAAAAATTACCTTTTTTTAGATTATCTATTTCCATTGTAGGCAACTTGTTCAAAATAAATTTTAACCAAAAGTATCAAAACGTATAGATAAATTAAAATTTTTAAAAATTGTCTGTAATATTTTTTTTATTTTCAACAGGTATTCTCTTCTTCTTTACTTGAAAGATAATTTTCTTTTGTGTTATAAACCAGAAAGAATTTTAGGAAAATTTTAAAGATTTAAAAAATTAAATTAAAATAAATGAAAATATTTTACTAGAAATTTCCTATAATTAATTGCTATGCGTTTGTACCATTAGTTAAATACTTTTTGTTTTTATATTAAACCTTAATTTTTTGCATGTAATCCGCGAAAATAAATAATTATACTTTTACTTATCGGTTTTTTGTGGTCTCTAATTCTAAATTGCGGTAATACTATTAAAAAATTAATTATTGAGGAAGTAAAGTAACAGGGAAATTTATGTCTGCAAAAGTAAAATGTGTCAACAAATTATACAGTATACGTAATTTCATTAGAAAGTAAGATTTTACTACATGCAAGATTTCTATGTAGTTGGTAAACTCTAATCTCATTGGTTAATTATTTTTTTGTTTTCATTTTAGAATCTAAAATAATAATTTTGAATAGAAAATATTTAATAAAACCCGCCTAGTTTAACTGCTCACCTGAAAGTTAAAGCCGTTCATTTAATGAAATAATTGTAAAGAAAGAGTGAACGAAATTCATAAAAATATCTATTTTTTTAGTCAATTCAGTTTGATATACTCGTATATCCTTTTTATTAGAGTTTTTTTTTTCTTGTCAATCACATTGTGGATAGATACCCTTCCAACTTCATACCCATTACTACGTACCTCAAAACAAAATAGATAGTAAAAAAATTATAAAAATTAAAAAAAAGGTTTCATCATTATTATTACTATTATTATAGTTTTTTTTTTTTTTTTTTTTTTTTTTTTTTTTAACTCAAACATTGGTTAGCTATTGTTTGGTGGCATAGTTGGTGGTGGCAGATTTTCTTCGTCAAGCTATCCAACTATTTTATGGCAGGAATTTTCTAACTATGCCTCAAGTGCTGATTATTATTATACTTTTTTGTAGCTTTGAACAGATCCAGGGGTCGAATTGCAATTTTTCAATGTTCGCTAATAGTTTCTTGAGTATCATCCCCGTAGTCGAGAAGATGATTGGCACTACGTAAACACGCTGTTGTTTCCACATTTCCTTAATTTCCTGAGACAACGGTATATATTATTTGCTACGCTTTCTGTCCAAGTTATTGCTGTTCGGTTCAGAGATTTCAACAAGGAATGTTTCTTTCGTTACTTCTTCGATTTGTGTAATGTCCGGTTTATTATGTCCTACAGTTCTATCAGTCTTTACTTTTCTATTCCAATACAACTTTAGTCATTCGTTTACGATTACCGGATCCGGCTAATATTTTGAGTTATACGTTTTTAAGCGATTTAGTCTGTACTTCATAGCTATTTTTTTATGTATGACTTAGTGACGAGATCGTGGGGGATAGTGTATTCTACGGCTGTGAGCAGCGTGCATCCTCCCGTGACGTGTTCGATGATTTACTTTCCATCGCTACATCGTCGGCAGGTGTCTGTTTGAGCGTTATATTTAATGATGTGCTTGGTGTATTTTCTGGTTTTAATTCTGACATCTTGTATGCTGAACATGAAGCATTCTGTCTCCGTTGATATTTATATCTTCTGTTTATCTCTTTTTCTTTCCATTTCCGTAGCTTTTCTCCGTTTACTAATACATTTTCAAGGCCTCTAATATTTCGTCTTGAAGATCAAGTGGTATGTACTTGTTGTCGGCACTGATGACGCCGGCGTGTAAATTACTTAACGATTCCGAACGAGAAGGCCAATAGCGATATGGCGTACGTGTTCACAGCTTTCGCTTTGTTCCTCCCGATTAACTCAATTTTATGGATTTTTTCAATCGGCTGACATATTTTTTGCGCACTTCCTTTTTTTGTTGAGAGCACAGCGTATTTTGTTGTTAACAGTGATAGGTGGTTACCGTACAATTTCTGGTGAGACTGTTCTACTGATGGCTGGAGTAAAGCCATCAGATGTTCTTGCGCTTGAGCGTCTATTTCGCAAAGAAATTGGGTCAACCAACTTCTACTAAAATTAGAGAGCTTGAGAACGGTGGATTTCAATTGTGGCAGTCTAACTGGGATGAGACGGTTGATGGATGTTCCACGCATGGTATTTTCGCTGATGTGAGGAGCTTGCGTAGTCTCTCTTGAGTGTCTCGTAACTAGTATATAACTCAGTTTCTTTCGGGCCATGGTGTTTTTAAGGATGGGTTGGCTCGTTTCGGTCTAGCTAATTCGGATTTTTGTACGTGGTGTGACATATTAGATGATGCCTGTCATGTTTTATATGTCTGTCATCGATACGATGAAAGACGATTAGAGGTAGAGAGGTAGGTCGGGGATATTGGGTCTATTTTAGACTTAAATGTTAACTAGAAAAGCCGGGCCGAATGATCAGTTGTGGAAAACTTAATGAAATATTTGGTTCTTCAGCGAGTTGCAGAGGGCGTGTAGGATGGGGAGTTCGAGTTATCCCGGTGATTAGGGACCGTTTAGTCGTTCTCTTGTTGCCAAGATAAGCTCCGAATTTTTTTTTTTTTTTCATTTATTCCGTGATGTTGGTTTTATTTAGTCGGTAGGAATATAGCTCAAAATTTATATATTTTATTTCTACTCAGTTCTATTCGTTTGAATAGATGTTTTGGGTTTTGTTTTTGTGTTTATTGATACTACGTTACATCGATGGAATTATCTTTCGTGGAATTTACATCGGTTGCATCCTGGCGGAGACCAAGCTGTTAACTGAGAAATGTTATTCAGTCTGTGGGTTTAGAAGATGACTTCCAGTAAAGCCCAGGAGGGGATGGCATGGTGACCGGAATCGTCACATGGAGGAATCTTCCCCTTCGGGATCAGGAGTTTATGTTTGATTGAGCCACGATCCAGTTTAATTGACTGCTGGTATCCTATTTATAAGTTTCTTCCGCATGCATACGCTCGATAGTTTCATCTGTATGCAACGTATGTCCTTTCAGGTTTTCGTGGTAGCCTTTCTCAATTCTTTGAGTGCTGCATTTTTTTTTAATCCGAACACCATTTTTATACTCCTGCTGAAGGTTTTAGTTAGCTTGAGTAATGACTGGAGTTGGTATACTGTAGAATTGCACAGTTTATCATCACCGCCATCATCATCATCATTATTATTTTTATTATTATTATTACTAAATTATACCTTTTTACGTTGTTACAATAACTTTTGTTTTATCGTTTTCTGAGGCGAGAGGAACCTACTTCGAGTCATATTAAAGGTGTTTTAAATAGATTTTAACCTACCCTCTTATCTTCAGTTAGATAAATCGTAGTTATTTGAAATTCTGGCATAAGACCGAACTGTACTAATTTGCTGCACTGCTGAAGTGTAATAATTTGGCATACAACATGTAGTGAAGCTATGTAATATAATATAATCATTAAAAATAGAAGTTTAGTATAAAAATGTATGATATCATTTACTAATCACATATTTTTATTACTATTATTAGTTAATTTATTTTTTCTAGTTACAACTTGTAAATATGTCTTTAATGACTATAGTTACCACAATTTTTTTCCATGAAGGTACAGTTTATAGAAATTTGTTGCTAAGAATTTGGAAAGTACAAATATATCGGAAACCCCTGTCGTAAAACATAAATTAGATTAAAATAAAATACTTTATAGCTTTTTGTAATGCGGTTAATCTGTTTTTGTCGTACAGGAATAAACAGATAAACACGACTGAAATCAGCTCTTTATCTCCTAAACGCCTATAAAATCGATTAGAAAATAATTTTTAATCTATAACATAAAATCTGTGTAGTTGCGTAATGATTCACTCGTAATGCGCGCACTCAACCTTGAAGTACGTATGTCTCATTGATCAAGATCACGTAAGCTTAGATTTTAAATAAATTTAATTGCACTGATAAGTAGTATTTTTTTATAATTCTCCTGATTACTACCGAACGTAGATATAAATAAAATCGAATACAGTAATTACAAGACCCATAACTTATACGAAGAAGTCATCATAATAATAGATTAAAATACGTAGGACGGAGCAGGTGGATAATTTTTTTATTATTTAATTAGTCTTTTAGGGTTTTCAGATGTCTTTTTCTATATATTAATATTAATTTAATAATTTATATAAATAACTAATTTCTTTTTGAATGAGGTCACTGTAATGGTGTACAACATTGCTGCATATTAATAATTTGTATCATACAATTACAAATTTAAGCATTCATAGATTTATTGATAACACACACATTAAAATCGATTGACGAAAACGTAAATTAGTAATAGAAAGTATAAAGTTGAATTACTCAGTTTTAATCTCCCTTAAAAGGGTTTTTTTTAATTTGGTGATAGATGTATAATTGTGTCTAGTTGCGATAATGTTTACCGTGACTTAAAAAAAATTACATATTATTTTTTCCTGTCCTGAGTTAAAGCAGTATGTATAACGTATTTTTATCACAATAGAAACAGAACATATTCGGTTGCTCTAGACTATCCATACCAGTCTTTATAATGACTGAGCCATATGTAAAGTACTTGAGGTACAACAGGAACCAGATATTGTTTCTTTCTTTCAGAGTAATGATATTCTACAGGCAGCCCCTGTGTTTTGAATAGAATGGAGGTGTCATTTTTTTTGGACTGAATAACAGCAACATTTCGGTGGGCTTGGTATGCCTATATGAAACCGGTTTAGTGAACTAATCAGTGAGAAACCCGCTTTATTCATTACTTTCTCAAGTGAACTATTAATAATAGTTGTTATTCTAAGGATGTCTTCGTTATTTTTGGGAGTGATTTATGATTCATATCAGTCCCCTAAAACCGTCACAATCATTGTACTTAACATGAATAAATACTTCTTTTTTTTTAGAAAATTCGTAATTTTAAATTTTACAGTAAGAGAATGTTTGCTTATAGATTTAACTTAACTTACTTTTTCATGTTAAAATAAAATAAATCTACAAGTCTAGCTGTGACGTTGTACTCTGAACGTAAAGAGAGAGATGATTCACCGCTAAAAAAGGGATATTAATTCCGTGTATTGGTCCGAAGCGTTTATAACATTAACTG
This sequence comes from Lycorma delicatula, assembly GCF_047948215.1. Lineage (NCBI taxonomy): Eukaryota > Metazoa > Arthropoda > Insecta > Hemiptera > Fulgoridae > Lycorma > Lycorma delicatula. The sequence continues at coordinate 84,934,157 of NC_134460.1, forward strand.
TAATCAGAATACTAGTTTTTAAACTTACCTAAATTTAGTGCTGATATAAGAATTTCACAAAAGAAACACATATTTCGTTTTTGGTGTATTTTTTTTTCATTTTCATCGCCAAAAACGTCCTAATTTGGCGATGATAACAAAAAATGTTTGTTATTAGTTTCTTTATTGCTCTTTTTTTTATTTTTAACACTTCTTTGCTTGACAATATCTTTAAATCAAGTTAAGTTGAAAAGTCGTAAAAAAAGGTATTTTTTCTTTAGCTTTTACATTTTTGCCATTTTTATGAAGCCAGTTAGCATAAAATTTATCGACAAAGATATAGCGCACCGAATAATGGATTTTTGTTTACATTTTACCGGTGCATCATTGTCGCTTTACGTGTAATGGATGGTACTGAATTGAGATTATTGGGATTCCGGCCTATTATGATTTATGTAATATTTATTAAATACAGAAACAATAGATTGATGCCCAGTAACAGTTGCTGATGGATAATAATGAATTTTGTAGCGCGTAAAACATACCACTCGTAATTAGTACTCAAACCCGGATCCTACGGATGAAAGGCAGAGACGCTACCACTCCACCACGTGGTTTATAAATCGAATAAAGAATTATCGTTACTGATTGATTATTCGCCGTTTTCTAATTGACGTAATTAGGTATTTTCAAAGAAATATTATTTTACTCACAAATATCTGAAATAATTTAAATTAGCAAATTTATTTTTAAATAATTACAAAGAACTCTGTTTAATTTAATGCTTGTTTTACGGAAATTATTCAAGATAAGTTATCTGTTATGATTTTTTTTTTTCACTTATCATTTTGCTTATTTTGATTTTTGATAATGCTATATTCATTATCCTAACTGTAGTTCAAATGTATATCTTCAAGTTTGAATTTATGATTTATTTGTTTTTTTCTTAATTAAGTAATTCATTTTACAAAATACGAAATAAAAAGTTTGATTTACATTTTGCTGATGTATTGCGTAGAATAGAAATTAATATTATTCTACATAAAAATTAACATTTTCGATTTATTACTTTTTGAATAATTTCCAACTTACTCTTAAAATAGATGTAGAATTAAAACATATCTAACAGATTATTATTAGACCATTGGCCTAATTTTAAAGGCTGATTAGAAAAACCAGTTGAGCCGTTTTGTAAGTTTCTTTTTCATTATTATTAACATGTATTTCTTTGTAAGCCACTTGACATGAGCAAAAAGTCACTCTCAAAAATAATCCTGCCATTCGCAAGAATACCAAACTTCCCATGTGAGATTTATTAGAGGAATGAAGTGGTTTCCTGGTGCCTTCTTCACTGAGCTGAAGACAAATCAGTATGCCAAGCCAACCGAAATGCATATGATATTCAGCTCTAAATGCTACTATTTATTTAGTACACAGCACTGACTATATAATGGAACATCTTTAATCTCAGGAAAATAATTCTTGCATTTTTGACCCTTCGGTGCTTTATTTGCATCATAGTCATAGCACTGAAACAGATATTGTAATGCAAAAAATTATTATATCCCTTTGTATTTTAAGAAAATGAAGCCAATTGTTTTGTTATTTTTTGATGATTATTTTAAAATCTACTTATTAGATTTTAGCTGTTAAAAGTTTTATTTTTTCCAAAAAGATGAATTATTATTTTATTGTGTATTTATATTAATATATACACTATATATTAACTTTTATTTATGTATACGTTTAGTGTGGACAGCGTAAAATAATGTATGTACATTTTTGTTGCAACAAATAACGAAAATCGATTTCTATGTTAACTCTCTCTCTCTCTCTCCCTCTTTCACACACACACTCTCTCTCTGTGTGTGTGTGTGCGCGCGCTTGTATTTTTATGTATGTATATATGTAAGTACATACATTACTTGCCCCTAATTTAATTTAAAAATTACTTAATTTCATATTATACATAGCGAACATTTCTGTGTTTATTTATATGTAATATTGCCTAATCTATATATAGAAAAAAGGAGTTGATTTCTTTGAAATTAAAGATTAAGGTATACAGAAAAATCTAATTCAGCAAAAAATTTCTATTTATTGCAACGGTGGCTTTTATGTTTTTTTTTTATACTCTCTATTATCGGGTTATCCGGTTATTTGGTTATTCTCTTAATCCGAAATTCAATTATATCTACGAGACGGTATGACCAATTTTAATAATTCAAACGGCTTATTTTTTACCATGTTGAGTGCTAACGTTTGCATAAAAAAGATGTACGCTGGATCATTCGGTTATCCATTATCTTTCTGAAATTTAGTTATATCTCCGGAACCCTCCGAGTGGTCTAGTGGTGAATGCGTCTTTCCAAATCAGCTGATTTGGAAGTCGAGAGTTCCAGCGTTCAAGTCCTAGTAAAGTCAGTTATTTTTACACGGATTTGAATACTAGCTCGTGGATACCGGTATTCTTTGGTGGTTGTCTTTCAATTAACCACACCTCTCAGGAATGGTCGAACTGAGACTGTACAAGTCTACGCTTCATTTACAGTCATACATATCATCCTCTGAAGTATTATCTGAAAGGTAATTACCGGAGGTTAAACAGGAAAAAAAGAAAATGTTATATCTCCGGAACGGTACAATCAATTTAAAAAATTCAAACAGCGTATTTGCTAGCAGTACAAGCGCTAACGTTTTCATACAAAATATATACTCTCGATCATCCGGTTGTCCCGTTATGTATATTGAAATCTATATGTATAAAAAAGGATTGATTTCTTTGAAATGCAAGATAAACGATCCCGTAGATATACAAAAAAATTTAATTCGGCAAAAGGTTTCTGTTTATTGCAAGGCTAGTTTCTATGTTTTTCTTTTTTCGATACGATTGCTCATGCGGCAGTAAACACCACATTTCTATTGCACAAATACGGCTACGCAACTTCAAATTGGACCAGCCTTGCCATCCTTTAATGTAAATCCTGTTTCATTACCCACCAATTTGGGAACTTTTGTATCAAATCGGGATTTATTATTAAAGTCTATTTATTTGGACTTTGAATTAAAATTTCGAGATGAAAACTGACTTTGCAAACGCTGTATTTTAGTGTCTACAAACACAGCCGCAGATTTAATTAACGAAAAAATTTTTAATTCATTTCCCGGAAGTGTTTCAGTAAAAAAGTCCATAGCTGCTGTGATGAGTGATGAAAATGCGGTTAACTACTCAACAGAAGTATTAAACAGCCTCTCACCAACTATGTGGTGGAATGACACCCCATAATTTATTATTGAAAAAATCTGCGGTTGTTATGCTTTTGCGTAACTTGCGCCCACCAAAGTTATGTAATGGAACACGTCTCATGATTGAAAGTATATCTTCCAACGAGTTAGAAGCAATTATCCTTACAGGATGTGGAAAAGGAGAACATGTATTTGTACCCAAAATACATATTATTTCCAATAACCTCATCTTCCATTTGAATTGCGATACAATGAACAAAGCTCAAAGACAAACTGTGGAAGTTGTAGGTATGGATTTAGAAGAACCGTGCTTTTCTCATGGATAACTCTACGTTTGATCTTCTAGAGTAGGAAGCCCTCTAAAGGATTATATAGTTTTACCAAAGAAGACAGAAAAACAACAAATATTGTCTACCGCAAAGCTTTACAGTAAAATTATGAAATAGAGATAAGAAATCAAAATGAATAATTAAAGTACCGGGAAAACAAATAGTAAGAAAACTTTAATTATAGTAATTTTTCATAATACACAGTTAATGTGATACACGCAAAAATGTGTCTTGAAAAAACTTTAAAGACTAAAAAAACGCACATTTTGTTACACCTCATGGGTTGTGTGGAAAACAGTTACAATATTTTATAAAATTTTAGTGAATTTTATAACTAAAGTTAAAATTATATACTTTTACACGATTACGATAGTTTTCAAAAACTGAATCTCCTTTAACTCCTCAAAGAGCAGAGCGAAGCGATGCCCGGCGAAGCTGAGCTGAGCAGCTACATGGAGCGATAAATGCGGAGCATAAGTTGGGGATCGATAAATGGAGCTGTAGCTAAAAAATTACTGCAATAAGTTCATCGCGGCGAAATGCTAATATTTATTTTCTTAAAATATTTCTTTAAAAACTCTTTTCTCACAAAAATGAGGAAACGAACGTATCGAGGATCCAGGAGGCAGAGCCCCGACCGGCTAGTCTCATTATATTTTAAAACTATTAGTTTAGACAGAATTTATAGCAAATTAAATTGCAAAACATATATCGACGGTTTATAAGCATTTACCTAAATAAATTCATTATATTAGTCTAAAATCAAAAATAATCTAAATATTCATTATAATTACTTTACTTCATGTAGTGAAAAATAACAACATGCGATGTCCTTTCTGGGATTAAGGTAATTCCGGATATGGTGTCCTACTTCGATTGTGATGAAATCATTCGGTTTATCCTAACAACTGTTGTTTTTTACGATAATTTTCGTTTGCGGTGAGTATTTAATAATTTTTCCTTGAAATTAATTTTATCTGATTCGTCGGGATGATCAAAGCACAGGGCTAAAGAGTTAGCGTACCAGATAATGAATTATAACTTGTATTAATGTGCTATGATGTGTAAAGCTGCTGAATTCATGATACATTTAATCAGATTATACGATAATACTGTGATGAGAATTCAACCTAGACAGTGCCTGTTTCTATTTAAATGTTCGTTTAAGTAAGTTTTTATTTACTTATATTTTTTTTTAAATATATTTTTAAGGAATATTTAAAATTAATCTTTATTTATTAAATATTTTTATTAAAAAAAATTTATAATAAACTTATTAAAGAAACTTTTTATTATTCTAGGAACTAAAGATTTTTTACTAATCTATCACCATATAATTCACTAGATATTTCTTTGTTATCTAGTAATTCACTATTATTTCGAACCCTCTTTCTTACAACTTATGTATTCTCTCACTTTACATTACGAATTATACATTCAGTCCAACCCTACTTGAAGTTACCTCCCGTTATACATATTAATTTCATAAAAGATAATCATCCAATCCCTACATCTCATTTGAAGTTTTTAATCGGTAACCTTTGATTTTATTCCAACGTAAGTCCGTTTACATCTAAGTTTAACGGTATATTGTAAAAATATTCTTAAAATATGTTACATTAATTAACAATCTCTTATATAAAAGAGAATGCCCTGACTGATTTACTGAACAATAATCAACGTACAACCAAAATTATTATAGGTAGAGACTTGAAATTTTCAGGGTATCTTCGTTTCTTTAAGTAGGCGAGCAATAAGAAAGGATTTTGCAAAATTTTGATTTTAAGGGGTTCAAATCGATAAAAATTAGATTTCGTGTTAGCAGCGCTCTGTTGGGTGTAAAAGCAACATACGCTATACTAAATAGTTTACGATTCCATTGCAGTGTTTCCGATATGTGTGTCCGCTATAGATTAAAAAACTACTGGACCGATTTAGGCGCGAGGAAAAGGGAGTAAGGGAAAAATCGAAAAAGGATAATAGGGAAAATCGAAAAAGGAAAATAAGGAAAAATCGAAAAAGGTAAAAGGGAAAAAGAGGAAAATGGAAAAATGAAAAAGGGGAAAACGCGGAAAAGGACATGGAAACGGAAAAAAGGAAAAAGGAAGGGGAAAGGGAAACGGGGGTAGAGGAAGGGGATTTAATTAAAATTATATTAAATTAAATTTAAAATAATTAAATTAAAATGGAATTAAAAAATTATAATATATAAAGCAAATAATTGAAGATGTCAGATGCAAAAAAATTGGTTGAGATTAAAAACGTAGGTAAAGCATGGAAATGAAGTAATTCATTACATCTGACAAGTAATATTAATACATCGTGTGCGCGCGCAGAGCGACAGAATGAGTTTGTGAGTGCCCCAGAAGAATGCCGTTAAATTTTACAGCTGTATTTCTCTTTTTAAGATAATGAAAAAAGTTCATAATAAACATGCGTCCGGAAAAGGCTTTGTTCTTAAATTAGGAATAACAACGAATTTTACCATAATTTCTGCTTAGCGGCAAAATGAACCTATACCGTAATTCATCGAAAACCAAGTGAAATCGAAAACCGGTGAAGAAGGGAGAAAGGGAAATAGGGAAAAATCGAAAAAATAAAAGGGAACAAGGGGAAAAATGGATAAAGAAAAAAGGGGGAAAACGGGGAAAAGTAAACGGAAATGTAAAGGGAAAAGAGAAAAAAATAAAATAAGAAAGAGGAAGAGGAAGCGGAAAGGGAAATGGGGGAACATGAAGGGGAAAGGGAAGTAAGTGAAAGAGAAACGGGAGAAGGAACGGGAAACGGGAGAAAACGGGATGGGAGTGCGAAGCGAGCCATGACCCTCTGATCGTGACGGGAAGCGCAAGTAACCATAGAGCACGAGCGAAGCCGCGATGGGGATGCTAGATTTGGGATTGTAATAATTTTTTTGTTTACCTTTATTGGTCTTTTATATTTAACTACTTTAATTCATTCATAAAATGAATGAATATAAGAAATATTGTCAATTTTCTTATCTTCCTTTTTTTGTTTTCCTTTATTTAAATTTTGGGCAACGGTAAATAAAAAAAAAAAATTTACCGTTTTATCAGGATTTTATGAAAATCTAAATATAATATTGTTCATTAAATATTTTTTATTTTTTAAAATAATAAGTTTTCCTTTTAAAAAAGCATTGCAAGTGAAGCTATATCTATATTGTGGGCGAAGTCGGGACGGGGTACGCTAGTAATATATATGTAAATTATATTATAACTTAATAGTTATAATGTAACGGCATATAATTTGTTGATTTTTATCTTTTAATGAATATAAGAATATTTAAACAATATGTATTTAATCCTGAATAACATAATGCAATAGATTCTTTTGTTTTTTTTCCATCCGGCTATACTCTTTTAAAATTTACATTCTTTAGAAAATATAATTGCTCTTTATTTACATTTTCTTTTAAACGTATAAATATATGAATGAGTTTATTAAAAACTATTTTTATTTTTAAAACAACCCACCGGGTTGGTCTAGTGATAAGCTCGTCGTCCTCAGAGTTCTGAGGTTCAAATCCTAATAAGGGTAGTTGCTTTTATTCGGATCTGAATACTAGATCGTTGATACCGGTGTTCTTTAGTGGTTGGGTTTCAATTAACCACATGTCTCAAGAAAGGTCAGCCTAAGTTTGTTCATTACTATATATATTTACCGGTACAGTTGCATTACACAAGTCGTTAATGATATTACTGTTTGATGCGATTATAAATAAAAATATGTAAAAAAAGAAAAACGTTTTTTAATGTTTAAATTTTTAATTAAATTCAAGGTACTTTATACATTTAATTAATTATTAAATATTTCTATTCGATAACTTTATTCCTAAAATAATTAAAAAAATAAAAATACTTTTTTCTCAGTAGCGGTGCATTTCATTGTGAGTGTGTGAATGTGGAATGTTGCACTTTGTGTGCGTGTGCACGCGCGCGATTTTTTTTAACGAGTGGGCTGTATTGGATATACTCATTTTGTACACAATACACACCTATCATACATAAATACCAGTATGCCTCATTTTATGCATCGCATTAGTATTAAATTGCTGACATCAACAGTAGAATGAAGAATCCTGTTCAGTTATTAGTTGAGGAAAATATTTTCATCGGTTGAAATAATTTATTACAAAAGCTTATTATATTTTAATTTAAAATTATTTTCTGAGCTAAATTAATACTAAACTTTACTTATGCATAAAAATTTTTAAATTTAAAACATCCAGTAATTTTTCGTGATATAATATAATCTGAAGTTTTTTTAAATAAATTATTATTTATTAATTTCAATAAATCTATTATTAAATTAAATAATTTTATTTGTATATATTTCAATAATAAATTATAATAATCATTTTTTTACAGTTTGGATTCTAAACTGTAAAAATAATGATAATTATAATTTATTATTTTCGTATAATTTTTAAAGAATTGTTTTGCAGCTTTTCCCGTATAATTGTTTGAAATTCACAATGTAGATGTGCACAATAAAATAATTTTTTTATCAAAAGTTGTATAATGTGTTATATAAAATGGTGATAGATGTTTACTCTGGTAGGACTGATTACTGATGAATTTTGATATATCAATTGCTGGATTTTTTTTTATAATTGTACTTCTAATTTTGCAACACGAACATCTGTTGAATTTATAATTATTCTTCTCAATAAAAATCTGTTCTCTTTAGATATTTTTAAAAAAATAAAGAGGTTCATTAGTCGATTAGTTTGTACTTTTTACGTATATATTTGCAAAATATCAAGACCGAATGAACTGATTTTTAGTGAGCTTAATTTTTTGTTTTTATTTTATAGTGGTAATTCCTTCGGTGGTCTCATATTAATTCAAATAATATTAGTTTAAGATTTTTTAAATGCTAAATTACATGTTCGCTTAAACGATATGAAGATTTTATCTTTTTATTTGTTTTTTTAATTAATTTGCCGTGGCCAGTAGCAAAGGTTAAACAACTAAATTCGTACTGTTTACATCATGCGAACATGTAGCATAAAATCGCTCAAACTAAACAAAGAGATTTCCATAGATTTTATATTTTTAACACGCCAAGAATTTTATTGAAATCCCTGCATACATAAAAAAAATATATATAATTTTAAAATTTAAATCGGCATTAAAAAAAATATGGCTACAAGAAAATATCGAAAGTTTCTTTTCAAAAATAAACTAATTTATCGAAAAATTGTATATATTATAAGTAGGTATATATTAGAAGTGGTATTTCTTCTGTAAAAATAAAATTATTAATTAAGTTTAAGATAAGTTTAAATAAGATAATAATAATAAATTCAATTACATTAGAACGAATAAATTAACTAAGTTTTAACTAAAAAGTTCAAATCATCAAACTCCACATCATGAATTATTTTACACCGTTATTATTTCTACTTTTTTAATTAAACAATTTTAAAACAATTTAATTATAAACAATTTTAATTAAACAATTAAATTAAACAATTTAATCAATTTAATTATTTAATAATTCCAATTTTCACATTCATTATAAAATTATAATGATGGTAATTCTTATATAGGATTTCCACGGAAGTTCTTTGTTCTCATTTTTCCTGATGTTAGATGTATGCGCATTGTTCGGTTGATTTCCCCAATCGGCATATTACATAGTTTCTTTCTGGATATGGTGCTTTCCGAGACAGGTTGGCCAGATTTGGTTTGATTAATTCTGGCTTATATCCGGAGTCTAGGACAACTGATGACGTGAGCCAAGTCTTATATGTCTCCCCCAAGTACGAAGCTGAACGTACCAACAAAGTGTTTGGAGAGCCAATCTTGGAAATTGAACATAGCTGCTGTTCCTGAGATTCTTAGCCTGCGGAAGATGGCTGAAGGGTTTGATGCTGTTACAGATGTATAGATAGAGAAACAATCGGGTGGCTAGGAGCCCGTCTGAGTTCTTACTTCGCCAAGATAGGAGTTTTGGCATCGAGCTGAGATATTCGATGTTAGGTTGCGAACAGATTTGTTCGCATTGGCCTCGCTCCCGAAAGCTGACCAGAGCAGAGAGAGATAGGTATGTTTTTATTAGATGTTTAATGAATTAATATTTTTTTTTTGAATAAATTAAAAAATTTGAATAAATTGAATTGTAGAACAGAACAATCGCTGTTGCGATCAATACTAGTTTTTTTTTTGTTTTTTTTTTTTTTGGTATGAGAATAGTATTTTTGTTGTTTAAAAGATTCAATCAAATATTGATATGAGTACATAGTCTAATTCAAGTTAGATGTGGGAATAGTTTGTTTGAAACCTTCGGTGTTAGAGAAAGGCGCGGGGATGGCGCTTAAATCGTTTGATTAGATAGTTAAGGGTTGTAAGTTATAGTAGATGGTCGAGGTTGGAAGAACTCATACGAAGCCGATAATAAGTTGTGCAGACACATTGATAAAAATGTCTTTCTTTTTCCTGTTTAACCTCCGGTAATTCCGGTTCAGATAATACTTCAGAATATGAATGAGGATGTAATGAGTATGAGTGTAAATGATGCGTAGTCTTGTACAGTCTCAGTTCGGCCATTCCTGAGATGTGTGTGGTTAATTGAAACCCAACCACCAAAGAACACTGGTATCCACGATCCAATATTCAAATCCGTGTAAAAATAACTGACTTGAACGCTGGAACTCTCAACTTCCAAATCGGCTGAATTGGGAAGTCGCGTTCATCACTAGACCAACTCGGTGGGTTTGATGGATATGTAAGGCATGTACATCGATCGCATCCTACAACGGCCAAACTGATGACTGTAATGTATTGTCGGGTTTAAAAAGTCTAGATCGTGGATACCGGTGTTCTTTGGTGGTTGGGTTTCAATTAACCACACATCTCAGGAATGGTCGAACTGAGAATGTACAAGACTACACTTCATTTACACTCATATATATCATCCTCATTCATCCTCTGAAGAATTATCTAAACGGTAGTTACCGGAGGCTAAACAGGAAAAAGAAAAGAAGGTTTAAAAAGTCTAAAGGACGACTACCGGTAAAGCACATTAGGACTATCGATGGAGGGGGTTATGTGGCGACCGGGATCGTTATAAGTCTTCCCCTCCTAGTTCTCATTGTTTTAGGATTTAAAAAACGTATTTTATCAAAAATATGTTAGATAATTTTCTTCTGTTGTTATTTTAATAGTACTGTTATTTTATATGTATATTTCCATATAACTGTGTATATTTTATTTATGTCTATATAAGTGCGTTTATTTTATTATAAGATTGCAATAATTGTTACTAAGTTACAAAGTAATTTTGTAAAAAAGATATGCACTCTGTAAAATATAAGAATAAAGTTATTATTATTATTTTCAAACTAATATTTAAGAACGTTATTTGGGGAATTCGGGATAGAAGTATTATAATAAAAATTCCCGTAATCCAGACAGACTTAATTCACGTTCAGTAGTAGTTACTTTATATCGTTTATTTTCATTCTTCTTATTTTTATCAAGACACTTAAGTTCATAAGAATTTTTATTTCTTAAGAACGAATTTTTACTTCTTTGTACGAAGTAAAGGAAGTATTGTGATGGCGAAAAATTTCTGTTTTCAGATTTCAACAGAAATATCCATTTTGATCATTCCTGAAACCATTATGACTAGTTTCGGCGTTATGTTTGTACGTACGTACGAATCTGCGTACGTATCAAAAAAATTTGGATTTTGGACTTCTTTTTCAAAACTGCAGTAATAAGACCTCATTGAGATCTTTTCAACGATATATCATAAGTGGTGCTTATTTTCATTGGGGCCAGTGGTTCCAGAGTTGTAGCCAAATAAGATTTTAATTAATGAAATATTTACATCTTACAAGGGGAAGGTACATAGGTTTGAATTCGACTTCCTTTCCTTTTTTTTGTTTTTTTTCCCTTTTTTTAATTTAAATCTATTTATTTATTAATAATTATTAACCTGTGAGTGTAAAAATATTTTATAATAATAAAAAAAAAAAGAAGTTATTAGTGAAATAAAATTTTATGTAGTTTTAAAAATGTGTATATTGAATTTAGTAGGCGTACAAGGAAATCATGTGGTGTCCACATCAGATTTTTTCATGTGGCTACTCTTTTTTGTAGGACTATCCATATTTTTAATTAAATAAATAAATAAAATAAACTTAAAAACGTGATAGAGCCGGTTAAAAAAAAAAACACTAATATGAAAAATAAAATGATTCCATTCTTTAAATTTTGACTTTCTGTAGTCCGTGCCAAATTAAGGGTTGATAGCCGTCAATATTATTATTAGTTAGAACCCCCACTTCAAAAAATCGCAATTCAAGGAAAATTTGAGTCATATTTCTTTTCCAAATATATGTGTGATTTAGAATATATTATTATTTCGTTATAACGTTTATTACAGTCAATTTTATTTAATTTTTGCTTTACTTTTCTTACGTTTTAATGTAGGTTTTCATTAAATGCATCTTTATAAAATTTAAATAATTTTCTTTCTATTATCACTTTTTTCTCGTTGATATTCATATATTATTTATTTATTCTGTATGGTATAAATTATGTAAGAAATATTAATCAAGGCTGCATGATGATATTCATGTTGTTCGTACCTTTGACTTGTAATCTTGACCTTCGTGGCTTACCCAATTAGAGAAAACGATTGACAGGATATGAAAACTACATAACTAAATAATATAATTTTTTTTTGCGATTCTTACTGTTTGTATTCTTGAATTCTTGACCGTGAAGTCAACAAGTTATAATTGCCTTATATTTTTTTTTTTTTTTTTTTTTAATAATTATTTCCTACAGTACAGTAATAATTTTAGTAAAAACGTAGAATATTCATGAGTTTAAAATTATTCTAAGTAATTTTCAAGTTTTTATTGTGTTCAGATAAAACGTAATGTGTAAAATAGTTAACCCAGCAAACTATTTCGATTCTATATGGTTTTTTGTGTTGTTAAATAAAATTAATAATTTTGTTTTATGATTAAATAATAATCGCTTAATCCCATGCCTAAGTAATAGCATCTTTTCATTTCATCCGGAAGGTCTGGATTCGAATCCCGATCGGACTTATGACTTTTCATACGCTAAAAAGATTCATCTAACATCAAGAAACTGTAATTGGGCGACAGTCTGTTGTTTCTGATGTGAAAAGAATTAAAAGATAATAATGTTAAACTGAACCGGTGGTTACTGTTTTATGTAAAAATTAAACTTAAGGATATAGCTCCTCAAAATAAATACATATCCTATTGTAAAGTGTTGATTGTTAGAATTTCTGATTTAAAAGAATTGTGTTACATTCAGTTATTTTCCTTGATTATGCATTATAAAAAATTCAGCATTCCATATGTAATACTTGTATACTCGCTGTTTGTTATTAAATATTATCTAAAGAAAGAGACTTACACTCAATAATCTAATGTGTAGTGTAGTGTTAAGTATTAAATTTGTCATGGTAGGCGGAACTGGCAATTTATGCCGCGCAAACGCAGTTGATTGATGGTGGAACTAGCCAGTCACACTAGCCAGTGCAGCAGAAGACAGTCGAATACCAACAATGGCTGAGGTTCACTTATCGATTGTTGAATTCAAGGCTTTACTGAAGCGGTACTGGAAGTACGAGAACATTCACGAGGAACATTCACGGCAATGGCAGAAAGTTTGGAACAACGAAAGATCCGGCCGACCACGAACAGCTGCAAGTCCGGCTTCCAGTGTTGCGGTGTTGCAACATTTCACCCGATCACTACAAAAATCAGTGAACCAAGGAGAGCGTGAAAGTGGAGTGAGCCGGTCAAGTGTAAGACTCACTCTGAGAGAGTAAAGTGGAAAGTGTGCATTCCAACAGCGATGAATTAGGACGACCCAGATCGAAAGATGAAGTACTATGAATGGTTTCATATACGGTATGGTTGGTGGGGATGAGGAATTTGCAGGGATGTTTGTTTTGACTGACGAAGCGCAATTCAAACTACTGTGAACCGCCACAATTGTGTCTACTGGGCTCCTGAAAATCCTCACGCACATTTTGGCAGGGCAGTAAATCTACCGGGGGTTGCTGTGTGATGTGGCATATCAGTGTGTGGTTTAATTGGTCCCTTCTTCTTCGAGGATACCGTAACTGGTGAGGCGTATCTTGATATTCTTCAGACAAGGATTTTTCCTGCCATCCAAAACTTGTATGGTGATGAACCATTTTACGTGCAGCAATATGGAGCCCCGCCTCACCACCATCGAGATGGCAGGTTGTACCTCGATAAAACAATACCAGGACAGTGGATGGGTCGAAGAGGTGCTGTTGAGTACCTGATTGACACCTCTTCTTCCTTCTACCTTTGGGAGACCGTCAAGAATGACGTGTATCGACAACAAAAATTAGCAACAATCGACGAGCTACGTGAAAAAATCGTAGAGTCATGTGCTGCCATTATGCCAGATAACACTAACAACCGTATTTCGGTGTGCAGTTTGGCGCAATGGGCGTTGTATAGAAGCTGTTAGTGGTCATTTCGAATACATACCATAACCCTCTCTCAGTACCAAAAAATATCGCGTCAAGTCAAATTTGTATATATATATATATATATATATGTGTGTGTGTGTGTATATATATACGTGTATATATATATATATATATATATATATATATATATATATACACACACGAGGGTCTCACTGTTTGCTAGTCCATACCTCGTGACAAATTTGACTTATATATACCATATATATTATATATTATTTGACTTATATATTATACCATAGGTATCTATTCGAAATGACCACTAACAGCTTCTATACAACGCCCATTGCGCCAAACTGCACACCGAAATATGGTTGTTAGTGTTATCTGGCATAATGGCAGCACATGACTCTACGATTTTTATATAATATATAAATAATATATATATATTAATATAATATATATAATAATATAATATATATATATATATATATATATATATATATAACGGAATTTAACAGAAAAGTAGCAAAATAAAGTATGTTAAAAGTTTATTTAACTGCAACAGCCAGAAGTATAAGAAAATAAAAATAATTTTCTTCAAACCAATATCTTTCTTGTGCGCTCTAGTCACGATAAGTTATGTGCTTCAAATTATCTTAAATATGAATGAACACAATATCGTGAAGCTTTAATTTAACTGGTCATTTTTTATCACTTATTATTTATTATTATTATATATATTTAACCATAAACTTTTAATAATTAATCAATTTTAATTAGGTTTTTTTTAGTTATTAATATTAATCACTCAATTATTTCGTACGTACTATCAAACAAAAAATAAATATCAGTTTTTCTGTTACCGAGTAATCTCTTATGACAGTTTCTAGTACTGGCTCTTTTGCTGTAGCACATATATATAATGATCAATGAGATAATTTTGTTACATACTATTTTTTTTTTTTTTTTTTCATGTTTATCGACTGTCAGTAGTTTAGGAGTAGATCAAAACGTTAAATATAATTAGCCGCATTTATGTTGCTATTTATGTATTTTTCTTATTGTGATACGTACTGAAATGTGTTCAGTGTTCATAATTTATGCCCTTTGGTGAGATAAATTTTTTTTTACTAATAATCTAATACATAATACAATTCAGAATGGAAGTGTGAATAAATACAAATAATTAAAAAGATCTATTATATAACTTTCGGATTTTATTTTTTGCGTCGCTACGACAAATAAAGCTAACAAAATTTTTTTTAAATCTTTCACACTGTATCCTAATCGAAAGTATAAAAATTTATTTCTAAATAAGTGGAATTACGATAATAAAATAATATAATTCTGTTAAACCAATTTAATAGAATTCCATTAAAACAAAAAAAGGAACAAAATAAAATATGATAAATTTTTATTTAACGGTAACAGCCAGAAGTATAAGAAAATAAAAATAATTTTCTTCAAACCAGTATCTTTATTGTGCGTCTAGTCACGATAATAAAGTTATATGCTTCAAATTATCTTAAATATGAATGAAATACAATATCGTGAGGCCTTGATTTAATCGGTTACTTTTTATCACTAATTATTTATTATTATGATAAAAGTAGCCGCTTTAGGAAACGCAGTTAAGAGCTGCTATCCGTAGATCCTCTTGATTGCCAACATTAGCATATATTTAATAGCATCTTACGATGAAACCGGTGGTCGTAAACTTGCGTAACTCTAGCTCCCCCCCCCCCCTCACTTTTGTCCAGGTATATTGCCCCTGATGTTTACTACTGTCTAGAGGTACCAGAACTCTACACGTGTACTCCGGTTCACAAACTCAGTTGATTCTACCTATTAATCGTTCTCTTTCTTTTACGTTTTATCTAATTTTCACTAATTTTCATTCTAATTTCACTTCTTTCCGAATCGTAAACGTTAAGAATCTGTTGGTTTCCCTATTTTTAAACGATGCTGAATTTGAAACATAAAATAAAATCATTACTATAAGTAACTAAAAACTTGGATAAACCATCCAGATTGATAGAAAGGAGATTTAAGCAAAGTAAATACAAAAAAAAGTTAATATTTTACATACTTTGAGTAAATATTTTTTTAAAGATAAATGGAAAAAAAATTGTAAGTTTTTATTAGAGTTAATATTTTTCTTTAAATATGTTTGATAAATATATTTCAAGCAATAGAATCTTTGCTCTTCCCTCTCAATAATAAAAATAAACAATAATACTGTAAAAGGAAGAGAAGCCCTTCAATTTGGAATGAGACCTAACATAAATACAAGATGTAAAGTTCTTTAAAATCCTCCCACACGTTTTATTGTAATCTGTTAATAGATATAAAAAATATTATGTTGTTATTGATACCAACAGATTACTTAAAATTTGATTATAAGTCGTAGGGATATACTAAAATTCATGCTCATGTTAGCATTCCTTATTCCTTTGTTATTATCATATGCTTTGTTTATTTATTTATTACCTATTTTTTAATAATCAGATTAAAAAGAAAAATCTCGCTATAGTTTCATTTATCAAATAAAGAATTTTTGTTCTTTTTTTTATAATTAATTTGGTCTTTCAGATTTAGATGAAGATTTTTTGCGTAAATTAAAGGATACGTCGTCTACTACATAAATGTATGATGTATTTAAATGTATATTTTATTAATATTTAACCGATTCACTTAATAAATACTCCAAATCAAATTAAAATTTTTATCAACCATTACTTTATTCAATTATTGCAATTTTTCTCAGTAATTTACTTGTTTAAATGTATTTTATTATTATTATTATTATTATTATCACGAATAAAGTATTGTACTAAATGGGGTTTTCCATATTATTAAAATAAATGAAATAATGTATATTACTTAAATATTATACATAAGACTTCTGTTTATTTATTTTTATTTTATTTATCGAGTTATTCAAAAGTACTTAAAAAATAGCATTAAGAATCTTTTTATTATTACTAGATGGTCAAGGCTCGCTTTGCTCGCCCGATCGTCTAGCCCGGGGGTTCTAGCCCCTGGACCTCGATAAATTCGTATCCTCATGTTTATGAGAGTATTAAGTATCTTACAGATATTCATTAAAGAAAAAAATCTGATGTGGACACCACATGACTTCCTTGTACGCCTATTAAATTACATATACACATTTTTTACTGCACTTGATTTAAACTTATTTCATTTGAAAGTGAGAAACGATCCTCCAGTTCTTTAATAAAGTGGACAATTACACAGTTGCAATATAGTGGACACCACATTGCATTACACTTTTTTGTGGTGTATCAGCATTTTATATTAGTTGATATATTAATTCTGTTTCACGTAATTCAAGTAGTTACTTGGTGTAAGTGAGAACGTGTCGGATTCGTTACCATACATATATCGGTTTGAATCCGACTTCATGTACATATTTTTATTTTTTATTTTTTTAAATTTAAATATATTGATTTATTAATGACTATTAACCTCTGTAAAAATTTTTGAATTAAAATGAAAAGTACATAACATTTTATTTCACTAATAACTCTGATTTTTTTTCATATATTTTTTTAATTTTTATTATTGAATTATTATTTATTGTAAATTTTCTTACAATCAGAAGTTAATAATTATTAATAAATCAATATATTTAAAATAAAAAAAGTTAAAACAAAATATATGTATATGAAATCGAATTCGAACCGATGTGCATTCCCCTTGTAAGATCCAAATATTTCATTAATAAAATTTTATTTGGCTATAACTCTGGAACTAATGAAAATAAGTACCACTTATGATATATCGTTGAAAATCTCTCAATGAGGGCTTATTACTTTAGAAAAAGTCCAAAATTCAAATATTTTGGCTTTTGTTCTTTTTGGGACACTTTTGGTCCAGTCGCTTGCAATCAAAAGGAGAGCTGCCCAACTAGATGTTACAACAGTCCTAAATCCAAAATTTCAGCATCCTACGGCTAATCGTTTTTGAGTTATGCGAAATATATACGCACATACGTACGTACGTACAGACGTCACGTCGAAACTAGTCAAAATGGATATTTCCGTTGAAATCTGAATACTGAGATTTTTCACGATCACAATACTTCTTTACTTGTAAAAAAGAGGTAAAAGATTAGTAATTTTCACGCATCATACGTAATTGGTAATAACCAACGCATCATGCTTTTATATTGGAGATATGTATTCAATTTATATGTTAAACTTTCTATTTTTTTTTCATAGTTGAATTAAACTCAATAAATATTTACTCTTTGATATATTGTATTTTCTGGTTGTAAATAAACTGATAATATTAAACCTTTTTTTTCTAAATATATTAGTTTTCGTGATATTAACAAGAAAAAAACAATTAAGTTCTTCTGTTGCTTGAATTTTAATTTACAAGATATTTACAAAAAGAACTTGTAGGTATAAAAATGCACATACTTAACTCATTAAGTGGGATACAAGCATTCTGTTTGACGTGATTAGTAAATTAAAGTTTCTGTCGAATAAAGTTTAACAACAGGTAACAATAATACGTAATCTTAAATGAATATTACCAAGTTTTGAGTGAAAAATTACGAACAGTAATAATTATTCAATCGGCGTTCGTGAGTTTCGTGATTCTATCAGAAATTGAACTGATATTAAATTTAGTTGTCTTAATAATGCTCGTAGATGGATTAGTTATTCAAATATAATTTAAATGTTACATGTAATAAGCTAGTAATAAAGATATTCATTACCTAAGGTTCTTCAGAATTAAAAACAATTATAATCTGACCTATTCTCTGTTGATCAAGACTATATTCAGTCAACATATTAAGTTTGACACGTAACAATCGTAATTATTTGATTGAGAAGTTCTTTTATTATTTCCATAACATTTAATTAATAGTTAACTCACAGAACTCTCAGGTCTGTGAACTATAGATTTCGTTCATCTTAAATTTAATTTTAAAAATTTAGCTGTACAACGGAGTTGAATAAAACAGAGTTAAAATGAGGAATAGAACAAAATTATCGATTCTTATTAATGTAAAAGTTTTACCAATGTCAAATAATCTTACTCTTTTAAAAGCATCGCAAGTGCTATTTTCGTTGACACCGGACATCACTGTATTATGACTGTCAAATAGGTACTTCCATTATTTTTTTTTTTTAAATAAAGGTGTCCAGAGGAGGAAATTAAAAAAAATATGTTTATCGAAAACCTATTCAAAGTTGAATATTTAATTGTACTGAAAAAGTGAAAATTGTAGTGAGAAAGTGTACTAAAAAAGGCACAATACTGCACTCTAGTAGAAGAACGAACTCAGACAGATATGTTAGCCTTAAAGACGGAGTAAAATGTAATGAATGAAATACCTAATGTGTAACCGCCGAAAAACAAAATGGAAGTGGTAGGTGATGTCTGGAGTAAGTAGCGTCAAAAGTGAAGGGGAGACTGCGTGTTGTTAGTTTGGTGAGGAAATTTCCCTTCATAGCTATCTAAAAACAACTACACTTGCCGCTTTGAAACGTAATATTTCATGAAAAAATGTTTAAATACATCATTTCCCGTTCTTTCTTTTTCCTGTTTAGCCTCCGGGAATTACCGTTCAAGAATTATTTCAGAGCATGAATGAGGATGATATGTATGAGTGTAAATGAACTGTAGTCTTGTACAGTCTTAGTTCGACCATTCTTGAGATGTTTGGTTAATTGAAACCCAACCACCAAAGAACATCGGAATCCACAATCTAGTATTCAAACTCGTAAACTGCCTTTACTGACTTGAACGCTGGAACTCTCGACTTCCAAATCAACTGATTGGGAAGACGTGTTCACCACTAGACCAACCCGGTGGATACACTATTTCCCCTAAAAGTAAGAAATTTTACTGTAAAATTTCGTTAGAAACCGAAAACCGTTTAAACTGTTTAAACCGAAAACTGCTATTTGGCTGAAACTGTTTTAAAAATAAATAAAAGGATGAGTTACAGGACCTCGCTTTTTTCGTGAATAAATTTTAATTACTAAAGTATCAATTCTTCGTGTATGTCTTCTGAATTACAGGATACACATCAATTTGAGGGTTTTATAACTTAAATAATAATCAATTATTTAATATTTTTTATACCCTTAAAACTATTAATAGAACTAGGGTGCTGGGTCGACCCAGTTTTTGAACGGTTACGGTTCTTCAAACATATAATTGCGCGAGGGCATTGAGACCCACCCCAGAGTGTGATTTTTATGGAATGAGGCACAGCGCATACCTTGATCGAATGCGACAGGTTCTTGCAACACAGGGAAGCACGTCTTAGAAAATTGAACGGGTGCGGCACGTGGTATCAATTATACGTAAAAATATGGTGGAAAATGTGATGCATATCCCCCTGATTTTCCCTTGGGGCTTTGTTCGTAATTAAAAAAATTTCGGCTCCAAGGGGAAATAATAAATAAATACTAAACATACTAATGGGCAAGAGAATTCTACCAAAAGTTTTTATATGTTCTTCTCTTCTTTCATAAAATAATTCGCTTATTGTTCCGATAGAAATATATGTATATTTGTTGGATTCCGTAACTGAATGATTGTAGGCGATATGACGTACCAGTCACGTAAGAATAATAACCATATTCTTTATTATAAACATTGTCAAGAATAATAAGCATTCCAGCTTATTAGGGAAAGTGAGAAGTGAGTGAGGTTTTCTGTTACCTTCTTCACTTTTATACTGTTTTATTTCAGCTTTCCAACTTCACTGAAATTACTGAGATGTCTGGAGTTTAGTAATAAGATATTTATTAATTTCTAACGTCTTAATTTTAATACTTTATAATTAAAGTTAAAATTAGAGATCTACAAAATTCAATGCTCTGCATGATATAAGAATAAAAAACTTTTTTAATTTTGATATTAAATTAACTAGAAAATTAATTGTCTTGTTTTACTTTAGTTATTGTATTTTTAAATGTTAAATTTTCTTTTCTCATGAGAAGTACTTAAAATTTTTAAGATATATTTAAATCTTTACTAGTTTAGATAATAAAATTATTTATTTATAAATTATCAGTCGATTGTATAATGTGTGGAACACGTGCAAATAATTATAAGAATGGTGAGCTATATTTTTCTGCTATCATATTGTTATTAATCAGTAAAAACAAATTATGACATCTTAATTAAAATTGAAAAAAATGATGTTTCATAACACGTAGAAAATTTAGTTTTACCTTGGTTTTTCGAAGGACTGTTAAAAATGTTTTGTCTTTAGATATTTTCATGGTCACAGAGAAAAGTATATTTTTTAATGCACGTGGCTTCTTTCTGCTTATCCTCTTTTTAATGTGTGTGTGTGTGTGTGTGTGCGTATGTTGTTATAATGATGAGGCATAATACATCGTTTAATTACCAAGTCAGTATTTTTTTTCTTTGATTGCATAGCTCATTCAACAGATGTCTATATGTAATAATTCAAAATAATTGTACAACAATTAATATCGGCTTATTATAAATAAATATTATTATAGCCAACTTTGATATTAAAAGTCGTTATTAGTCTTGGAAATGACTTGGCTCCCTCTTCTCTCTAATTCTTAGTCAGATTTTATCAATCAGGGTTAATCAACAACCATGAATTAGTTATTACAGTGAAAATCCAAACAAGCATAAGGTACTGCTAGCATTAGTGTACGTATCGCTTATGTAATAGCTCTTAATAGATATTTCAGACGTAAAATTCATTAACTAAACTTCAATCATAGGTAATAATTAAAAACTAATTTAAAAAAATAATAATTTATAACTTGAATTAATTTTAATAATCTGTTGTATGGTATTCATGAAAAACCGTTTTGATAAAAGTTGTTGAAAGCTTTTAGCACGGAATAACCTTCAGAAATATTATAAATTTGAGAAGAAATAATGTTACTATTGTTTAACAGTTGTGATGCAATTAATGTCAGTGGCTATGTAATTTCCTGTTTAATGCTAGACAAAACCACGAAAATTAATTAGCCTTGTACTATACTGAGCAGAAAAAGAAGAATATTGTTAATATTTTTAAAAAATAATAAGTAATACTTTTATAAAAGTAAACTCTTTATGGTGGTGAAGAAATAAGAATAGCAAAAGCAAAAAGGAAAAAAATTGATGGCTTTAAAATGTTGAGTTACAGGAGAATGTTGAAGAATAGGTCAGTTGATAAAATTCGAAATTAAGACGTCTTAAAACAAATATAAATGGTTAGAAAAATATAAAGAACAGCAGATCAGAGTACAATGTATTAAAACTTATGGGTTTAGTAAAATTGATAATCGGTGATCGTATAGAAGTTTTACAGAACGACATAGACTGTAATATAAGAAACTGATAATTGAAGATGTATTAGATAGGAAATATGTTGAAATTGAAAAATTAGCATAAAACTGAAAGAAATGGAGAATTTAACTAAACCATTTAACTGACTGATGATGTAAAAATATTAATAAATAAATAGGTGAATTTAAATAAAGTTTGTTTCTCTTTTTGGTTAATTAATTATATAATTATTTTGTTTGTTAGTGTATAATTTCTAATAGTAAAATATTTGGTGAATATGATCTCTATTAGCGAATTCAGTTAATTTGAAGTGCAAGTGTAATTATTCATTTTTTTTTTTAATTTACGTAGATAATTTACATTTTTTAATTCATAAAATCTAGTCAATCAACTCAATTTAAAAAAAAAATGTATGATTTTCGTGTGTTATTCGAATCGCTGTTGACTGATGTATAATTTCATTAAATTTTTTTCAGAATTTAAAAAACCTAATAAATTATACTTTTAAGGTAGAATTACAATTGTAGCTAAATGGATTCTGTTTTACGTATGGAGGTAATAGGTTGAATTCAGAAAATAATATTTTTTATCAGATTGTTAGGAATTCAATAAATTTAATTTACATCATAAATTTTTTTTACCTAAAAAAAATTATCCTTATTTAAATGGGTTTTATATGTTGCATAATGAGATATTAAATCCGAACATAAGCTACATTGACGTATATTGTAGTAATGTGTCAATATGACACATTACTGATACATTACTTAACACAATACATTAATAGGTGGCGCCTATTAAATTACATATACACATTTTTTGCTGCACTTCATTTAAATTTATTTCATTTGAAAGTGAGATGCGATTCTCCAATTCTTTAATAAAGTGGACAGTTACACAATTGCTGAAATAATAGTTTTTATTAACATCAAACATTTATACAATTACTAGCCCTACCCGCCACTCTTCGCTGTGGCACATTGTGGTTGCATGGATGAGAAATGAGAAACAAAACAAAGCATACATTTCATAGAAGTTTAATTTTGCAGTACTTGTGGATATACAATATTTTTTGTTTTTCCACTGTCTGCGGAGATATAAAGGCTATCTGGTTTGCCGACTCGGGAACACGCAACATACAGTTGCCCATGTGAGAAGCAATCCGCATCTAAATCTAAACCACACAATTCTAAAGATTGACCTTGAGCTTTATTGATTGTGATTGCAAATGCCAATCGAATTGGGAATTGCAATCTTTTAAATTACAATGGTGTGACTAAGAACTTTATTTGCAATAGCTGAGCACTTGTCTTCAATATTTATCAATGCTTCGTTGTAAATGCCTTCTGTAAATTCCATGGTCATATTGGTATTTTCTAGGCGTACTCTATGCAAAATATCCTCAACCATATGCGATCGATATCTTTCCCATAACTCTGTGTCGATGAAGGGAAGCAAGCGGTCACTATAATTGCGAATAATGCGCGAATTTGGTTTGGATGTGCAGTGTTGCACGCGTCATTAATACATATATCATATATCCCACTATTGGTCGTTTTCTAATAAATTCAGAGCTTGGTGAAACGCGCAGCTCAATCACGACACGATCACACAAAAGTACCTCGATTAAAGTGAATATTTAATTCAGATTGTATAATAATCTGAATCAGATGCAAGTGGATACGTTTTTTTTTTTTTGTTAATAAACAATGTAATTAGGAACAGGTATTTTTCACATGTGACTGCGGTTGTCGTTAGCTAGTATGGCGAGTGTTCCCCTCGCTTCCGGCAGATGGCACGGTTCCTGGTACACAGCTGACCGTTATAAAAACTGTTTTCTCGCGGTCGCGGGTATGTGACTGATGCGAAAAATAGATAAAAACAATCTTTGATGCGGGTTATATATCGTGCTAAAATTTGAGCTCAATCGATGCAGAACATCTTTGAGTTTTTGAAGCGTACACAAACGAACTTAACATTTTTATATATAAAGATTTGTGGGCTGCAAAAAAAAATCGCTTAAGTCATGCGAAAAAACACATCATTTTAAATGCTTACAAAAGCAGAGTAATGCTTACAAATTACAGAATAATCAAACGGCGTTGATTTCAGATGTTAATAAACTGCTAACGTAAGTAGAAGTTGTACTGCTTCAGTGTACAACGTGATTCTCGAGTATGAATCTACTAATGAATTACGGTCTCCAAAGAAACCAAAACCCCGCAGGTCAATTGAGAAAAACGTGAGATTTTGATAAAAACGCGATTCGTAAAAAAATTACACGAATTTGAATTATTTAGAAATAGTTTAGCGGCGTATTATGTCCTTTGGAAGAGAATTCGGTTATTGTCTTCGACAACGCTTCTTATCATTAAACGAAAAGAATTCCAGCCGTGTTATAGAAAAACAATGATATCAAAATGCGGCTTAGTTCAAAAGGAAAATTTTTGAAGAGGTTTAAGTTAATGTTCAATCATTGCAAAGGGTTTCGCGTATTAAAAGTAATTATAGTCCGTATAAAATTGGTTTGACACACAACGCCATATTGGTAAGTCGTGTTTTTATTCGGCTCCTAACGAATATGTTTGCCGGCCTCCGTGGCGCGAGTGGTAACGTCTCGGACTTTAATCCGGTGGTTCCAAGTTGGAATCCCGGTCAGGCATGGCATTTTCATTCGCTATAAATCATTCATATCATCATCTGAAGCAATGCATAACGGTAGTTTCGGAGGTTAGAAAAAACAAAAAAAAAACGAATACTTAGTTGTGTGGTTTCAGTGTTACTATTTGTGAATTTTGCTTTTACATAGTAAAGAACGCTAAATGACCAAAAAACGATTATTTGGTCATATATATGTAAAAAAATAATCTAACAAAGGATTTTTTGGTCATTATGTAGGGATATTATTTTCTGTGTATTTGGTTATTTCGACTTTTTTTGTTTGCATAGTCTTAAGTCTATCTGGGCTATAAGAAAGTTGGGTGTTTTAATTTATTTACTGTAAGTCATCCTTCTTGGTGGCTTTTCTTTTTGTTGTGGTTTTTTTTTTAATAAAATACAGATGTTTTAGCTGTTAAATATAATTCAAAGAAATTTTTTACTTAATCAGTTGTGATTTTGTTTACATTGGCAACGGCCATACGGGCTCTTTGTGATTGGTCGTTGTGTTTGACAGCGGCCATCTTGCATTGATCTGATTGGTTTTCCTTTGTTTACATTTCCAAATTAAAAATGTAAAAATTAAAAATAGATAGATAGATTTATTAAAAATAGATGAAAACAGTCTTTGATGCGGGTTATATATCGTGCTAAAATTTGAGCTCAATCGGTGAAGAACATTTTGAGTTTTTGAAGCGTACACAAACGAACTTAACATTTTTATATATATAGATTAATTCAACAATCTTACATGAAATATTAGGATAGTTTATTACTCGTCTTATTATATCAGTATTATTCGTTTCTACGTGAGTTGCTGATTAACAAAAGTTTCAGATTTTTAGCGTGTATAAATAAAAGTTAATAATAATTAAACTGTTCCGTTTAGTGAACTCCTGTGTACTGGTTACAAATGTTAATTTCGACGTAATTGTGTAAAATATTCATTTTTATTTTGGATTATTTGGTGAATAATCAAAAATGAAAAAGAAATAATCATACAGGAAAAATAAAAATAACATGAAGAAATATATCTCAAAAAACTACAAGAAAATGAATATGAAGGGGAAGAAAATGTTAAGAACAAGGGAAGAATAAAAAGATTAAGAGAAGATGATAAATATAAAGAGGAAGAAAACGTTAAGACCGAGGGAATAATAAAAAGATTAAGAGAGGATGATGAATATAAAGAGAGAGAAAATTTTAAAACTAAAGAACGTGTACACAAATTAAGATCAGAAGAATTATATCAAACCAAAGAGCGATTAAATGATTGGCAGCAAAAACAAATAAACGAAATGATAATCAACTCCGAATTAGCGAGAATATTATCCGACAACATCAGAGGAGTAATGAACTATAAAATAAGAATTTTTTGCAGTTTATTAAATAAAGATCGTGCATGTATATGTTATTCTTGTGAGGATCTATTTTTCAGTCACTCTCGTGAACTTTAATGTACATAAAATTAAACAGA
This sequence comes from Lycorma delicatula, assembly GCF_047948215.1. Taxonomy (NCBI): domain Eukaryota; kingdom Metazoa; phylum Arthropoda; class Insecta; order Hemiptera; family Fulgoridae; genus Lycorma; species Lycorma delicatula. The sequence goes on from NC_134460.1 coordinate 84,960,647, forward strand.
AATTCCAGAATAATTAAATAAAATTAAACAAAAATTAAACTAGAAAATCCAAAAATAATACGATTCTAAATTATAATTTTCAATTAATATTAACTAATCAGATGTTTCACCAAATTTATTACATATACACATATTTAATACCTACTAAATTACATTTACACATTTTTGAAAGTACATAAAATTCTATTTTACTAATAATTTTAATTTTTTTTTATTATCTTTTAAGTATTATTATTATTGTAAAACTTTTTTACAATCACGGGTTAATAATTATTAAATCAATATATTTAAATTTAAAAAATTCAAAGTTAAAAAAATAAATAAAAAAAGTTAAAAAAATGCAAAAGGAGATGAAGTCCTATTCGAACCGATGTGCCTTCCCTGCAAGATACAAATATTTCATTAATTAAAATTTTAATTTTAATTTCGATTGCAATCAAAACCGGAGGTGTATAACTAAATGTTACAACAGTACTAAATCAAAAATTTCAACATCCTACGACTAATCGTTTTTGAGTTACGCGAGATACATACGCACATACATACGTACGTACGTACAGACGTCATGCTAAAACTAGTCAAAATAGATTCAGGGATGATCAAAATGGACATTTCGTTGAAATTTGAAAACCGAGATGTTTCGCGATCACAATACTTCCTTTATTTCGTACAAGGAAGTAACAAAATCGATTCGAGTACTATGCACCTACTATATTCTTTTAAATTTATTTATTAACCTCTGTGTACACAGTTATAATTTACTCTTTGTGTTTAATGATAAATGATTATTTACATGACAGAAAAGTTATTAAGTGCTTTTCTTAGTTTAAACATGTGTTTTAAATAATTTTTTTTATATCTAATAAATTAATGTTATGTACATTATGTCATTTAACTTTATAAGGAAAAACTAAACAAGTTTTGTACAAATAAATATTAATAAATTTATTTCTACTGATGAACGTATCTTAATTCCGTATTCCGATATTTAGCTAACATGAGCCAGCTAACCAGGCTGTAAAGGATGACTACGTAACTTTCCAGTTAATTTAAACTATATAAATCATATAAGAATAAAGGAATAAAGGTTAAAAAAAAGTAAGAAAATCTTGCGCAGTTCTGCGCAGGAAAACCGATTCTAGTTCTTGTACATCTTGTTTAGTTTCGGTTATTCAAAACAGTCATTTGCATACCCATGTTACTCTTTAAATTCCTACGTTCACTACAAATATTAAAACTTATGTTTAATAGCGGTTGGCATACACATATATCTACATTAAAATATAAAAATACTGCAATTTTCTAGATTTATTTAAATAAAATACACTAAAAATTAAACCAACAAAAAAGTGTTATTTCGTGTTAATATGCCAACTTGTATTCATTCAATAATTATTTGTAAATTTATTTATTAGATAATTTCCGTTACTTTTTGTTAAATAAGGATTAAAAATTGGCTGATTGAATCTGTGAAACACTTCTTTGTTCATGTGTTTTAAAATATTAGGATGGTATCGTTATTTTAATTTTTTATTTTATTTAGATAACATTGATTAAATAAAATCAGATGTCTGTCTTAAATAAATATAGGAAGCCATCTTGACAAAATATAAATTTTGGAATTAGTTAGCTCCAAAAAAAAATTTATAATTAAAAAAATTACATTCCAAAAAACATAATGGTGCAACAATTAAAGCCCGTAAGATATTTTCATAATATTTGTTGGAAGCAATTCGTAAATATTTGAATTAAGTCTCTAGTCTTCTCCCAGAAGAAGCAGTTAATGTATTCCTTTACTTACTGATCATGCTGTAGCAAAATATTTTAAAAGGTAAAGATTAAAAATGTCTATCGTAACTTCCCAAACACTCTGAAATAGTTTTTTTGGGGGGCTGGAGAAATTTAAATCTACACACTATTTTGTTAAATTTTTTTATTAATTTTTAAAAAATATTTTTTGTTAAATTTTAACAAAACATTAAAACAATGAGGAATAAAATTAAATTTGAATTTTTTTTAAAGAAAATATTTGGGTTGTTCCACTCTCTTTTTTAGCATAAGTGAATTCGATTTAATCATTGAGAATGTACGAGTATTATATTGTACTCCTACATTAAAAATACAAATTGTGTAGTTTTTAAATAAATCTAGTTAAAATAGTTTTCTTTAATCTTTAATCTTTAGATTTAATCTTTTCCTTTGGCGGAAACACATGCGCGCGCGCCAGCGCGCATGTGTGTGTGTGTGTTATCTTTTCCCTCATATTCATTGAGTACGTTTTTGGGATAATATTTAATGAAGGAAGAATTAATTCAGACAAAAAATTAAACAATTTTCGTGCGATAAAGTTTTCAAAAAATTGATGAATTGTTCCTTCCTTTCAGGGAACTAATACATAAAAATAATTGGTTAATTTTTTTAGCCTAGTTGGTCGGATGAATGACACATCTTAACTTTTTCTTTTTTATTTATTTATTTTTTATTTTAATCCTTCTGATTTTCCAAAAAAAATTATACGTAAAATTAAAATGAGACAAAGTTTTTTTTGATATTTTACTGTATATGTAACGTGATTATATTCTTTCAAGTTATGTGGTGTTCACAGTAAGAAACATGTTTAAACTATAGAAAAATTCGTGAGTTTCGGATCCAAAGAACTGGAATTAATTATATCACGTTGTAATCTGTTTGAGATCACGATTACCATTATGTAATTTCCTCAACAATGTCGTCAGCAATGACTAAACGTGGGTGATTTGTATGAAGTAACTTTATACATTTGCACTGTTCTTTACGTAGTATAACTGGTTATGTAGATTAGAATCCACCTAATAGCACAATTTAGCATCAGCTTTCTTTAAATAAATGTATACATTTTTTTTTCTTTTGAGGAAGTTTAGAGAAGTAACAGGAAGGTTATTGTCCCGAAATAAAAAATAAATCAAGTAGTCATACATTTTTCAAAATTAGTTTGTTTTCCGGAATTTTAAAAACAATTAACTATTTATTATTGCTTAATAAAATTTTTCCAAGTATTTGTGCATAATGTAATAAGCACAATTTTTAAAAAAGTACCCAAGATTTCTTTAGCGATGTTTATTCATTAATAACCTTTGTGACCTTGAATATCAATACAATTAATAGCATTTTTTTTAAACATAAGTGGATTGCTATTAAATATTTATTTGAATTGAAGTGTTAATTCGAGTTATTAAATACATGAGCGTTCTTTGTAGCCTTTTTTTATTTAAAATTAAAAATTACTGTACAAATACACAGCTTATAAACTTCCTCATAGCAGTGTTATTGGATTTAACAGCGTTTGCACATTTTTTAAAAAGTTTAAATGATCTTTTCCTACGCAAATAGTTAAAATTTTTTTTTTACCCTTAAAGTATTATTTAAATTAAAATAATAAAAACAATTTTAATTTAATTTTTATACTATTTATAATTAATCTTAAAACTAATAATTAATTTTTTATATTATTAAAATGTTTTATTTCAACTATCGTCGTCTAAGATTCCAATTTTTTATTTTTTTTTCGTTTAATTTTAGTAATTTTATAAGTTTTTTAATTTAAAGGTTTACCTCATTCCTTACATTATAAACGATGAAAACTATTCTAGAACTAATATATCTCATTTAAAGAAAAGTAACAAACAAAAATCTTATGATTTTTTCCGTTTATAGATAATTTATGTAAATAAAGTGTTACGTTTAAACTTTTAAAATTAGATAGCTATTTTGAGTGTTAAACAATTACTATTAGTAAATACTGAAGAAACATTATGTGTAAGAACGTAAATAAATTAAATGAAAAAGAAGAAGAAAATGACAATAAATGTTCATTGACAAAAAAAAAATAGTATTTAAGAAACATTTTAAAACGAATTTTTTTAATAGTATTTTTTACGGTAAGAGTAAATTATTTACTCTTTACGTATACATTTTCCTCAATATCTACAAATGGTAATTGTTAAATAATCAAAATAGCCATTTATTTTTAGATTTTAAATAAAATTTTTGTAATTTTTTTTGAGCTTAATCTTGTTTTGCTATTTACTCCTTTATAAATTACTTGCCCATTGATAGATTTATTAACATTATTTACTTTATAAGACATAAATAATGAGAGTTTAGCTTAACTACAATTATAAAATGTTTAAATCTATTAAAGCGCTTTCGGACCTTCGTCCATTCTCAGGAATATCCACTTCATTAATTGTAAAAACTTTACATAGCCGACCACCGTGGCTCGAGTGGTAGCGTCTCGGCCTTTCATCCGGAGATCCCGGGTTCGATTCCCGGTCAGGTATGGCATTTTTCACACATGCTACAAATCATCCATCTCATCCCCTGAAGCAATACCTAACAGTGGTCCCAGAAGTTAAACAATAAACAAAGACTATATAACTATTCATTTAGAATGAGATAAAATAAACTAAAATTTTGTATCCATAATAATTGATTTTCATATTATTATAAGTATAGTAATTTTACTATTAAAAGTAAAGTATCACGCACGTAAAAGTAAAAACATGTCCTGTCAGTAAAAGAATCTAAGTTGTATAGTAATATGAAATGAAAGCAGTTTGGCCAACCTAATAATTATTAATTATTATTTATAATTTATTTAAATAAAATGTCATTATCGAATTAGTTTGTTATTGTTTAAATAAATGTAAAATTGTTCTAAAATATTAGTTTTATAAAAATCATTAGAATATTCTAATACATCAATCAAATTGTTTAGATTATAATTATATTTGTATTCCAAAATGTGTTTCGCGAAGTTAGAACGGTCTTTATTTTCTTTATTTATACAGTTAATATGTTCTTTGATTCTAATTGAAAATGATCTATTAGTCTACCAATATATTTTAAATCACAGTTTTCACATTTTAAGCTATTTACTTCTTGTTTGTTTAGATTATATTTGTTGTTTTAGAAGGATATTTATTATTTATATAATTTTTCTTTTATTAGTTATATATGCTGTTCTTAACTTAAGTGATTTAAATATTTTATTAGATTTTCTGTAATTTATATTATATTCAATTTTAACATAATTTTTCCCAGTAATATTATTTGTGAGTTTTATATTATCTTTTATGTATATTTTATTATTTAGGTTATTGTTTAATTTGTTTACTAAATTTGCATTATAACCATTTGTTATAGGAATATGTTTAATGTTATTTAATTTATTATTTAGTTATATAGAATTATGTTTTTAAATATTTTATTGCTGTATTAAAAGAGTTAAAAGTTGCTATTTTTTGATTCCAAAAATGAAAGGAATTAAAATGTATTATAGTATTTTGTATATAAAATACCAATGGCGCCATGTTACGAAAATTTAACCTAAATTATTTACTTTATCGTGAGATTTTTCCCAGCCATTTTTATTTTAAATCGTTCCTTGAAGGTAATTCTTTTAAATCTATATCTAAGTTTTAGTCAACAATAAACACACCGATTACAACTTAAGCTTCTTTCAGATTAACAATAGTGACAAATTTTTAAAGAAAAAAAACATGGGTAAATAATTTGATGATCTTTAATTTTTATTTCTGATAAAATTATTATTGTATTGGATTATTGTTGCCAATGAAATGCATGAATTCATTTTAATACATTGAAATATTTTCAAGCAAACTTTAAGAACATTATTTGAAAAAATTAAAGTGAAAATAATTTTCTCATATTCCAAACATCCTTAGTTTACGCTCAGTAACAGTTACTTACTTACTGTGTTTTATTTGGTTTACATTTTTGAAAACGCTTGTTCCTCTCTTTTTTGTGCGCCTTTCTTTATACGGAATCGGTTCCTTTTATGTCTATTCATATTTAAAATTAAAATAAACTTTAAAAAATAATACAAATATTTCCAGAAATGGAATAGTAAAATAAAATGTATATAATAAAAAAACCGTTATGAAAAGCTTCATCGAATTTATTTTTGTGGAACCTAAATGTAGGTAAAGAGAATTCTATTACTCGTATAAGTTGTTTCAGGTCTATAACAGATTTCAAGTTCTTTAACACATTTACTTTCTTTAAATAAGAAGTTATTCATATACTTGACCTCGAATGAGAAATGAACCGGTTTGTTTCGTGTAATGTGGAACAAAAACTATTTTTAAAACGTGAAAATATACACTATAATTTGTCATTATTCTGCCTAAGTCAAATGATCCTGAGCATCATTCCTGGGTAGACTGTTTATATTTTTTCTCTTTAATAATTTTGTAAACGTCGCTTCGATTATAAAACCTTACCTTAATTTGGAGCCGATTTCAAAAAAATCGAACTTAAAGATTTGAAAAAAAATGTATTAAGTTTTATTTTTTAGATTTAACATATTTTAAAGGTTTTTTTTTTAATTTAAATTGTGGGTATTCTTTCAACAACAAAAAAATCGGCTAGCACTATGAAAAAAAATCAATCTTCAAGAAACGCAAGAAACTTGATTGTTAAAAAATTAAGAAAAATAAATGTAGAAAAACGACGTTAATCTGATTATTTGTGATTGTAGATAAATTAGATTAGATGTTTAAATATAGATTATCACTGAGCACGAGGTAAAGCCTTTTTTAATCCTTAAGTTTTCTACCAAGTTTGTGAAAGTTTCACGTTAAATCTATTTGATTTAACGTTTGTTTGTTTTATTTGATAGGTGAAAGTTTCACCTATTTTAATTCTTCACCATTATTACGACTTTTGGAAAATTCTCCCGATAATTTACTTACACATACTTGCAACCTTATGTACATGTATATTTTATTAGTAAAAAAAAAAAAAAAAAACACATTAATTTAGACATTAAGTATAATTCATAACAATTGGCAACTAATGTAAAATTAACATTTCGCTCGATAAAATGTCTTTTTTTTATTTGTGTGATTGTTTCAATGATACCTACTAGTTCTTAACTCCTGTAACAAATGTTCTCAACTAACCGTGTCATCGATTATAAACCTCTTAAGTTTTATATATGTATATAGGGTTTATAGAAAACGTCGTCCAATATTTATGTTGCATATTCTACGCATAAATATAAGATAAATTATGTATATAAACGTGCCCTCTGAATATGCTTTGTTTTCTCGTCTATCTGTCTTTGTGTTTTTGAATTGTAATTCATACTAAGAATAAATTGACGTAACTTGATCTCTTTTTGTTGATTTTTTGTTGTTATTAGAGTAGTATTTACCCTAAAATTATTTTATAACAAATACTAATAATAAATAATTAACCCGATTCGTTTAGAAAGGTTAAAATAGCAATCATATTAATTTTTAAAGTTTTAATATTATGATATAATGTCTTAAATGATTTAAAGTTTTATTTCATTAGCCAGTGATAATTGTTCCATTTTAATAAACTTAACGATAAAGGCTTTTATTTTATATTTAAAAAATTTATTTTTTCATTGTAGAGCTATTGTATGCATAGCATATCTACCTATATTATATGAGGATAAGTCAATTATTATCCGCAATTTAGTTATATTTTTTTTATTTATTTTGGTAGTACTGTCGTGTTGCGTAGATGAAGAATGCGTGGCTTGATTGTTGTTATGTCTGTGCAGGTTTGATACTGCTAGGTTAGTTCCATTATCGCTGCCCTGCCTTTAACCATGGCTGGTCCGCTTTCTGTTTGCAAGAGCAACGTTGATCCGTTTTTTGTGGTCGGAAGGTGTATCAGGGGCCGAAATACATCGAAGACTCGGTACAGTACGGGAACAGTGTGTTGCCGCAACGGAGTGTCTACGGATGGATTGAAAAATTCAAAAATCGTCGCGCAAGTTTTACGCACGACGAAGAAGCCGGACGACCGTTTACCGCCACAAATGAGGAAAACATTGAGTGTGCACGTGACATGGTTTTCTTAGACAGACGAGTAACTACCGTAGAAGTGGTACATCGTCTGCAAATTAGTCACGGTTCTGCCTACGAAATCATCCACAACAGACTTGGGTTTCATAAAGTTTGTGCAAGGTGGGTCCCACAACAACTCACACAGTCGCATAAACAAACGCGCTTGGACATCTGCCAAAAACATTTGGATCGCTATGGTAACGAACGGGACATCTTCTTAGACAGAATCATCAATGGTGACGAAACACGGATCCATCATTACGAGCCGGAGAGTAAACGGCAGAGTATGGAATGGAAACATCCAAATTCGCCCTGCAAAAAAAATTCAAGACCCAACCGTCCGCAGGAAAACTGATGCCTACGATTTTTTGGGACTTACAGGGCTCAGTACTTGAACATTATGAGGAAAGGGGCACGACAATAAACAGTGCGCATTACAATGAGATGCTTACTGCCAAGCTGAAGCCTGCAATTCGAAGCAAACGCCGAGGACTGCTGTCGAAAGGTGTTGTGTTTTTGCACGACAATGACCATCCACATACTGCTGCCCATCCTGCTGAAACTCTCCAGAAACTCAACTTTGAAGTACCGGCTCGTCCTCCGTATAGTACTGATCTTGCCCCTTCTGACAACCACTTGTTTGGTTCACCCAAAGAGGCATTAAGGGGCCCTCGATTTACCTCGGACGAAACAGTGAAAGAAGCGATGCATTCCTGGCTCGCAGCTCAACCGAAAACCCTCTTTTATGAGGGAATCAGTAAGCTTGTGCAATGATGGACAAAGTGCGTTGAAATGCAAGGGGACTATGTTGAAAAATGATGTACATGTAAGTTTCCTATTTGTATTGCAATAAAATTTATAACTACATTGCGGATAATAATTGACTTACCCTCGTATATCTCACCAGGGGAATTAATTGTTAGTTGTTTCATTTATTAAAGACGTATATGTAATAAAAATAAAACATATGCTTTACAGTATTCCAAAAAATAGGTGGTTCATTATTCCACTCATAATTTGTTTTAATTTTATTTTATGTTTCAACAAATTGACCGATTTCGATGATTTTTAAAAAAAATTTTATAACGGAAATTTTCCTGCTAATCTCTTTGTAAATTATTTTCTAGATACCATTAGTAGAACGTATTATAAACTAAGAATTATATCATTTACGTAGACGATTTAAGATATTTTCCATTTTGTCATTACCTTAGCTTACTATTAGATTATCATAAGATAATTTTTAATATATGCCTTAGTCATTTTCCTTTTTAAACTATTCACGCGTGAAAAGTCAAGAAAATTGTAGGAAAACTTAGGTTTTTCTACCTTATTTTACTAATGTATTATTTATTTACCTAATTAGGTAAATAAATAATACATACTCCTTCGTTCTAGATAGGTTTAATTAGGGCTCTGCAGCCAGTTCCATTACGTTGTTTCTTTTCATTCCTTTTCTGACTTTTACCAAGCCGCAGGATTTTCATATTTGTATTTTTTGAAAGTGGCTTTTTCATACAGACAAATTTTTTTGTAATCTTGTCCACATTTAAAATAAATAATTTAAAAATATAAAATTATTTTAAATATCCCAACTAAAAACATTCTTTAAATTTCATCTTTGAAGTCAGCTCTAAATTAACCGCTTTTAAGTTATCGATAGTCGTTTAATAAATACGATGTAACGAAAATCTCCAGACATCTAATACAGTTCTCTTGATTAGGGACTCGTTAATCAGCTGAATCCCTTGTTAATATACCTTGTATATCTTTGGATCGTCAGGTAAGGACATGTTGGTAACTATTACCTAACAACAGACTGGTGATCGGGAAACAGTTTTGAAAAGCGTTAAAGTATAATTAATCCGTCCGAGCATCGAACTGTCTATCTTCCGCATGTGTTAGCGGAAGATAGCTGACTCTATGCATCATTCAAATACACAGTCGCCTACAATGAAGCATTTGTGTCCTAATTTTTTTTTCGAAATATTTTCTTACTTCATTCTTTTTATTAGGGCCTTAATGGTTTTTTTTGTTTATTACGAATCTGGAATAAAAGGATATCTCTTTTAATTCCTTGAAAAGTATTGGACCGTACCTGAAATTTAGCAAGTTTTTTTTTTCATAAGCCAATTTATCTGTACTTCTGTCCAAGTGAGTTCGTTGCAAAGTTTATTGATGCCGTCCCGAGTAAATTGAGCCTCGTCAGTAAATAAAATGAACCTATGCAATCAGCGGTTCATGTTCAACCAATTGCAATATTGCAAACGAAGAAAATTTTGTACTGGTTGGAAAATTTTGTACTGTTGATTACGGTAGGAGACAACTTGTTACGAAGTGTCCTCTTCGTAACATCATGTTTCGGAAAAATTCCGAACCGCCGTGAAAGGCGTCGTGTACTGAGTGGTGGCTTGTAGCTAAAATTAGTGGGGGTGCTGCTCCAGGAAATTTTTTTCTGGGCCTTTTCAAGGCCAAGGTTAAAGTTTTCTGTAAAATAAAAGAACCGAAAAAAATTAATCAAGTAAAATAGCTGGAAGCAGGATAATAATCTAATTCTACACTTTATCATGTTCAAATATTCGGTTTAACGGAATAAATAATAAAATTTCAATACAGATAATATTTTTTAGTATTATTAAATAATAACATAATAAAATGTCCGCTTAAAAACACTATAGTCCAATGGTGCCTAATTTAAATTTCTATGTACACAGAAACAAATACGTAATTAGTTTTTACTAATTACCTTTAATTTCGCCCTTCCAGCGTGTTTTTGGATAGATTTGGCGGTCAAAGAGCCCTTGCTTTTTGCCATCTTCTGATCACTACTGAAAAAACAACTAAACCACGTTCATATTCCTTCCACCGACTAAACTAGAAAAGGGAACGAACAAGGAACGTTCCATACACACACGGAGTAAAAAAACTACCTTCCACCAGCACGCCTGGGTCGGCACTGCAGGAGCGACAGTGCTCGCTCTCCCTTGGAGCCTCGTGTGAAGCTTCCTATGAACACATTTTCTCAACAGCCAAACACCACGCCGGATTGTATGGAACTGTTAAGAGCCCAGTTCCATACAATTATTTTTGTATGTTTTTCATAAACTGGGGGATGACTAAGGACATTAAGCTTAAGGATTATATGTTGTACAATATAAAGAAAGAATTAAAAGAAAAAAGGACTCATTATATTAAATGTTATCGATAATATCAAGAGGAAAGAGAGAGTGCTGCTGTTCCACAATGCCTATATATGATCTGCCACTGGATGTACTAACATCCATACTGCATTGAATAGCCTCGATAATGGTTCCATCAACATCAGCATCATGATGGGCAGAACGGTTGTGGTGAGTACTAGTACTGGGAAGTGTTCCTGTTTCTTGTAGCATATGGAACATTCAATTAATTGTTTTAGGATTTGGAACTCTGCGGTTAGGTCTTTGATATTCTGCAGCAGCTGTTGCATTTCCACCACAATCGCCAAGATAAATACCATGACGGCATGCTCAGGAATCAGGGGAAACTCTTTTGCTAGCCGTAACTTGCTAACGGAATGCTTCTGAGCCCATGTCCATATGAAATTTTTCTTTTTTTTCGCTAGTAGAATGAGGTCAGAAAGCGTCGGAAACACTACGTCAATCACTTTGTATATGAGACAATCTTAAGAAATTTTGTTTACCCAGTTACTAAATTTTTATATTGTCGTAGTGTTCAAAATATTGTAAACTTCCTATTACCTAAAAATCAAGACTAATTTTAATTTTTATTTAAATTTTATTTACTAGTTCCTTATATTTATCTCTGTTTCTTAAGATAATTGTTTTGACAGTTTTGTTATTTAATTAATTTATAACTAGATGAACAAAAATATAATGTGTATTATGTATACACGTATTTTATTTTTTTTTAAATCAACTTATTACATAATTTATGAATGAATGTTTGATTGATTAATTAATGGGTCACTTACCTAATATCTATTTGTTTCATTATTCATACTGTATTAACCAAATACTTTATATCAATTATGTAGTCTGCTACTTTGCTTTCGTATCAATCATTAAAATTAATTTTGTCTGTCATTGTCATTTACCATTTATTATGTGAGCCAGATCAATCTATCCTATTATTTAATAACATTACTTATCTTTCCTTTCCTTTCCAGACAATTAATTAATTTTAATTATTTTTTTTATTGGCTGAAATTTTTATCATACATTGTTTGTTTTTTTAGCAGTTTCGATACTAAATTCTTTTCTCACAGTTTTTCTATTAATCCAGATGAAAAATGTTATTTTTCCCATAAGATAGCATATATATGAATTATCATATACATATCAAAAAAAAGAAACTATTGAAATCAACTTATTTTTGTAACCGATGCTATTTGTTAAATATTTCAGTTACGTTGACTTAAGAAGTTGATAATGTAAATTTTTTTAATGTAAGATGATGTTCTCCTACAATATTTTCATTCATATTAAACAACCGCATTAAAATTGATAAATTAAATATCAAGTGATAAATTGGAACCACATAAATAGAAAAATATACATAATTAATAAATATTATCTCTAAAATATGTATTTTCCTTCTTTATTACTACTATATCCTTCTTTACTTTGGAGTTTTTACTTTGGAATTAGCTTGGTTTCCTTGTTATTAATCCTAAGTATCTAAACATGTTTGAATCGAATGTATTTTCTCCTCTAGATCTTCAGTTACCTCTTAATAAATTTGAGCATTTTATTAGTGTATGTTCTGTTGCAACAAAAAATCAGTCGATTTTCACGTTGAAATTATTTCATAAATAATCATCACCTCATATTCTGTCATGAGTTTACCTTATTTAAAAAATGTATCCAGTTATGGTAATTATATTATGAATCTAAGCCAGATGGTTGTATTTGTCATGCATTTTCAGTTGGTAGGTAGTACCTAAATATTCAATCTGCCTCAATATAAACCAGCTTATTTAAAGTTAAGCTTTATGCCATATTTATACTTATAGATCTTATAAGATGAATCCCGAAATTAATTATTATTTATTGATTTAGTTAATGCACTTCAAGCCAATTACTAATAATTACTAGTCATACTATTATTTACAACTCATCGGATAATTATAACGTACCCATCTGTCACAGTTGTTGGCAGTCATTAGTTTTTTTTTTTTAGTTTTATTGGATCCTTGACTATATATGAATTTCAGGCAATGAAGTTGATTTATTAACCAAAAAGGCTTTGTTTATATCCAAAATTAATAGACTTTGTAATTTAATGTGGTAATTTGTCAGTTTCTTAAATTTTATTTGATAAAAAAAAATTAAATTATTTCGGGAAGCCTAAAAATTAGACAAATTTTTGTTTAATTTTTAGGCAAAAAAAATTGACAAATTCCAATTTGTCTAATTTTTTATTTATTTGTTTAAGTTAAACATTATGCTTTAGTACTTCTAAGGTGCAAAGTTGTCGGTGTAGTTCAGAACTTAATCAAATGTTCTTTGTTTTTAAATCAGGAAACCATGTTGAAACACTCAGTCCACTTTCAGATTATGAAGCTACAAACATTTCAACAGACATATGGATTATTATTTTTTAGAATAATACTATCATTCAACCAAGAAAAAATAATAAAAATGAAAGTATAAAAAACTCGAATAAATTTATTTAATAAGCAAATATTAAATAAAACGTTTAATGAATATTAGCCCCATTGAAAATAAAAATGTATTTGTGTGTTTAATATGAATATTTCTACTCATTATTTAAAGATAATTTAAATAACAATCTATTAAAACTTAAATACAGAATCCCAGTTCATCAGAATGACATTGAGTTTTAATTAAAGCAGTTAAATGTGAATTAGATTTGTTCCATTTTTAATTAAATATTAATCTATTATTAATTTTATCATTTATTTGCATTCCCTGTTGGCTGTGTAATAAATTGAAAACTGATAAATATAATTCATTATTTTATCAAGTATCTATCTTTAATTTTTTATGTCTTGTGTTATCTTTCATTTATGTTTGTTAATTAAATTAATTTATAGATAAAAAATAATAAGAATATAGAGGAAGAGAGAGATTGAGTGTGTGTGTGTGTGTGTGTATATATATATGTGTGCATGCACTTGTGTGTGTGAGAGAGAGAGATTCTAATTGTATTGTTGTTTCCTGATACTTGGAAAGGGAAAGAAGTATGTTTCTTAGATATGAGAATTGATTGTAGATAAGATCAGCAAAAAAATATCAGAGAATCCTGTTCTTTAATCTTGGTTCTTTGCCATTATTTTTTTTTATTTTTTATTTTATAATAGTCATTTCTTTTCATAATTAATTATTTATAATTAATAGCGATGTAAAAAAAAATAAAATACACAAAATATTTTCTGTAATTGGTTTTTTGGATAAAAATACTTTGTAATACTGGTATATATTGGTTTACTGTCTTCTAAATGTGTCTGAGAATGTTTCACTTTTACTTCACTTAGATTAAGGTAATAATTTTTAAGATTTTTTGAAAAAATGTTAATGCATTCAAAAATTCTTATTTTGTTGTTCAAAGGAATACAAATTTTTCTATTATATATATTATTATTATATTTTTTAACTTATAATTTGCATTTACACCATTATCCTATCGATCACAGGTAGTGAATATAATGCATTGTTTTATAATAACATAAGAGGTGGATTAGTCTCATATGCAGTATGTAATAATGGTAGAGATAGTTAGCACTAGTCTTTACATGTAATATTCAGTTACTCAATACCGGTTATGTTTTAATGATGAGTAGTACTTTTTTTTGTTCCTGCTACCAGTAGCTATTTTGTTGGATTCTAATTAAGAATGCTTCCTGGCCTGTGGTTCATAATATAACAAGCTACACAGATATACTTATCCCACAAAAAGGGACACAGTTGTCTACAGTACCTAAATTAAGAAAGCTATACAGGATTCCTGGAGACGTCCATAATATCAAATGAATCTCAAAATAAATATCAAAAAATTTGATTTTTACATTTAATCTCCAGTCCTTCTTATGATACAAGTAAGGTGTCTGAGGTACAAGAGACAACAGTAAAATATGCTTTCTATGACAATAATGATGTTAATCACACCCTATAAAATACAAAATGATGGTGACACTTCCAGGGCTGTATTAACTACATTTTTGGGTTCTTAGGGTGTTGATGTGTTACAAGTATATTTTTTAGCTTTGTAAAGAAGGAAATGAAAAAGTCAATTTATTCATTACATTTACTAGATAACATGGAATGCTTCTTATTATTGAGAGTAGTTAAGTTATTTTTAATAGCCTTGGGTCTAATATCAACCAAGAAATAATAAGCATTTCCAAGGAAAGTAAGGAACCCTGTTTGCATCTTCTCTGAGCCAAATGTACTGTTGCAATCAGCATACCAACCTACCAAATTATTAAAGTCAGTCCTACAAGTGAAACTTCTGCTCTGGGTATCCCAGGAACTGGGTAAGTAGTAAGTATCATTGTCCTCAAAGAAATCAACTCTAACATATGTCTTTTGTACCATGAATAGTAAGCAATTGATTGTAGCCATATGAAAAATTAGGATAGATTGTAAAGAGCTCCGTATTAATGTACTCTTCTCTCAAAATATAATGTATTATTTACACTCACTCACTGCCTCTACTCAGCATTATTTTCTATTAAAAAAATTTTTGGATAAAATATTTGTTTTAGGAACAACTGTTACCATACGTAGATTATAAATCAGCTTGATGGTAGATATTGTGCCTTGTTCTTCTAAATTCTGATATAATTTTCTCAATATTTTGTTCTCAGTTATGAAAAACTATTACATTAGATTATCAAAGACAAACTAAAATTCTGGAAGAAATTTTACTCTCTTTAAAGAATAAAAATATTTTGGTATGTGTGTCAAGATTAGAAAGATGTTTGTTTTTAGGGGGTAAACTTCCTTTACATCTTGTATATTAATGCTTAAAATTTATAGATACAAAAAAAATTTATCTAGCAAATTCAGCATTAAGAATGCCTCTTCCAGATGGAAATTATTTCTATTTTTCTTTGACGATACAGTATGAAGTATACCAAGTGTACTACAGTTAGAGATTCAAGGTAGAATTACCACTTCTTTTTCCCATAGATTATCTTGCTTTCCTGTAATCTTTTTAACATGTATATTATGACCTCTGCAAATGAGGTAATCTACTTGTAGCCACAAATGAATGTTTATTATATGTATTGCAGTGCATTATGTTGTTTCAAGTAGGAACAATGTGAAAAATAGACTTTAGAAAAATATTCTATTCTTATGATGGATAATACATTATTTAGATCATCAAAAATAGCTAGGTGTATTACTTATTTCATGGATAAAAAATAGAGTAATCCCCACATTTTCCTAAGTGGACCAAGGGAGACTGAGATAAAATTATAATGATAAAAAAGACATTAACACATCAAAATAATAATAAACAAATATGTATGTGACGATAGTAAATAAATAAATTTAAAAAATAACAATTTTGAAGGTGATGAAAATTATTTGAGTACATACTATTTATGTTAAATGAAGACACCAAAAATTCAGGGTGTTTTTATTAACTAGTCTATTAAAAACTGATCATCAGAGTATATTGATTTCATTAAAATATTCTATAATTAAAAAAATATATATTTATTTAAGACCTATACATGATTAAAGTTTTTAAATTGCCTACTGTAAAATGAAACACATCAAATTTTTACTAATGAATTATATGATGCTGAAGCTATTTATCTTTGTTGATACAATATGAAGTATACCAAGTGTACTACAGAGATTCAAGGTAGAATTACCACTTCTTTTTCCCATCAGTCCTATATAAATTAATAAACTATCTCGCTTTCCTGTACTCTTTTTAACATGTATATTATGACCTCTGCAAATGAGAATATATAAACAATCGGTAATCTACTTGTTGCCACAAATGAATGTTTATTATATGAAATTGCTGATTATCTAGTCATATTATGAGAATTAGAGAATGGTTTATGAATAATACAGTATTTCCAGAACCAAATTTTTAACATGTAAGTATCTACTAATAAAACCAAAATGATGTTGTATGTTTGTAATTAAACTTTGTGGTCAAACTCATAATGATAATCAAGTTGTAATACATGTTACACTTTTGATTTCATAATAAAGTTTCAAAAAAGCAGATTTAATGTAAATATAAACATTCAAACCATCCGTGCAACAGTTAATGAATTTTACAAAGAAAAACAAATCACAGATACAGTTATATGGTAAAATGGCTGTATCAACATTCTTATTGGTTCTGAAATATGGGTATCAAATAAAAAAGATAAGCAAGAAAAAACAACTGGGTGAGATTTATACTTTCAGTTGTAGACATAAAAAAATGAATAGCAGGAATATAGATATTAGGGATCTGAACAATTTTTATTCATCTCGCACAGTTCACAAGAATTTAGAGAGGCCGTTACTGCAGAAGCTATTGCTTTTACACCATTAAAAAGACAAATTGTGAAAGTCTGAGGAAAAGGTGATAATAAAAATAAAAAGGTTTTAATCAGAATAAACAATACTGTCTAATCCACCAGAGAAAATTATTAAGTGACAGTAATTAGTTATCAACCTGTTGTCAGAAGGTGAACAAATAAATAAATAGTTATTAATGTGCTAGCTAGACAAAACTGCAGTTATAAAATTAATACTGCTCCTTAAAATATTGATTAATGATTACTAATCAGAAAGAAGCATTGTCTGAGTAAATGTAATGTGTTTATAAATAACTATGTTGTAAGTTTAGAATTTTTATACATAAAGAATTTTTATACCTAAAGTAGTTACATTATTATTTTGTACTCATGTGTGTTACAACACATGTATCTTCGATGTAGATGCTATGACAAATTGTTTTTAAAAATAATCTTATTGTTATTAATGATAATAGTTTAAATTTAAATTAAACTACTGCGAAATTTTACAAAAACAATTTATACAAAAATAATTATCTATTGTTTTATTGTAAACAATTGTGCATCATAACTATGAAATATATTGCAATGCAGTTCTGTAGTAAATAACCCTGTTACAATTACACACATTTATGTAATAAGTTCATTGCACTTCATAAACTCTATTGTAAAAGCAAACGTAAACAACATGACTCACTTTCTAAACATTTAGAAATTTGCTATTACTGATCTTTTGACATTTTAGCATTTATACAGTTTACTGATTCAATAAAAAAATAATAATAATTTATAAATAAATCAGAGTATAAAAAAGATGTTTTAGGAAGAAACATTATGAGTTTCTGTTTGAATGTTACATTAAATAGATATTATGTAGATAGGGGTTGTTGAAACACAAAGTTTTAATTAAATCACTGCTTTTTCCTACATAAACTAAGAAATTAGATCATCTACTTGAAGTAATTAATATTATTTATGTTTTTCAGATTTCTGTAGTTAGCAATGGAAGACGTAGAATTAAATGATAGGTTAGAAACTACAAAATTCTCTAGATTGCCAACAATAAAACCAATAGATCTTAAATTTCAAGACCTGAATTACACTGTTTCTCAGGGATTCCGTAAAGGTAAACTATTTTGTTATTATAATTTTTGTTACTATTTATTATTTTTATATTATCATTTTCAAGATTAGTTAAACTTCCAACTTGTTAGGTCTAGTAGTACTTCACAATCGTGTCTATCTATGTTGTTCTGAATTACATGTATTGTTTATATTTATAATACTTTGTTTTTTTTTGTTTTTTTTTTTTTTTTTTGTTTGACGTAGCAAAACTAAAAGTCTCACTGTTTAGGTATTTCCTATAATGAAAGTATATATTGAGTTCGCTTTTAATTCCTACATTATTCATTTTGTGAATTAATCATTAATATTAAATGCCGTGAATATTGATTCTGAACTCCGGAATTTTTGTAGAAGTACATCGTATTTTAAAATCAACAAATTTTCATTTCATGTTCAGAAAATATAATTCTTTATTTATTGAGCGCGAAGATATTATTTCATGACGTAGGGAATATTTAAGAGAAATTAGGTGATTTCTTGAACTCGGTAAGTCAATTTATTATCTAGATGAAACGTAGGTTAATGCAAGACATGTACGGAAAAGGGTGGATACAGAAATGAAGAACATAAAAAATCCTTTTATGAAAGATTTTTCAACTGGGGTGAAATACCCGGCTGGAAAAGGTAGATTAATGAGTCAGCACGTTGGAAGTGAAAATGGATTTTTGAACACTGGTTTATGGGTATTTGAATTTAGATTCTCCCAAAAATATCTTGATCACATGAATGGTGACAATTTTATGCAGCAGTTTACAAAAACTGTCGAAATTTTTACTGAAGGATCCATCGTAGTAATGGATATTGAGCCGTATCATTGCCTGAAAACTGAAAAAATTCCAAGCGATTCGACCCGAAAGTCGGAAATTGCCGAATGGTTAAAATCGAGGAAAATCGCGTACACCGAAGACATGTTAAAAGTAGAATTTTTAAAAATAGTAAAAATCACTAAAACAAAAATATATTCATTATAAAGTAGATGAAATCGCAAAATCAAATAATTGTGCCGTGTTGCGTCTTTCTCCATACCACTGCAATTTTAACCCGATAGAATTTATATGGGCAAAAATCCAAGGCTACATAGAAAGTAGTAATAACATTTAAGTTAATTTATGTAAAAAAATTATTGATACGTGTTAATAGAGTAGATGCAAATTCTTGAAAAAATTGTATTCTACATGTAATTAAAGAAGAAAAAATCATGGGAAGTGTATATTTTCACACAAATAATATTTGTATGAAAATAGTATTGAAGATATTGTGATAAATTTTGGAAACGATGACAATAGTTTAACATTAGCTTATCGGATATAGAAAAAAATCCCATTCGGCACGTCGGAAGGCAGAGATAGATTTCACCGGTGCTAAGTAATTTCCACATTGAAATTAGGAAAAACTTCAAATTTACTCAATACGACAATGGTTGCATATGGAAAAAAAATTGTAGTTGTGTGAAAAAAGGGTTGGTCAAATCAAAAATTGTTTCAGACAAAAGTTTTAGGTAATGTTTAGAGAACGACCACTTAAACGGATTAGATACTGTGCCTATTAAGCGAGGTATGATTTTTTTTTCTTCGAAACCACATTTTTTCCACCCCTGGGCCAATGGTTGGTGATATCTTTACGTATACGTAGATACGTTTTAGGCCCTTATCCAAAGAATAGTAGGAACTTTAAACGAATTCGACATTTTACTTAATTAGAAATTTATAGCGATATTTGGCTTTTTCGAAGAAAACCTCCCCATTTCCACCCCCATGGTTCGAGTTTGTCCATCAACGGACTCGACCGAGATTTTGGGTCGTTATGTTTTATGTATTAATTTGAAAGTGATTGGTGCAAAATTATTGCAGTTATCGTGTCAACAAGAAAGTGATATATATATATATATATATATATATATATATATATATATATATATATATTTATAGCATAAACTTTTGAGCTGACGGTGGTTTTGGAATCTGGGGGGATGTGAAACGCAAAGATATATCGAAATTTTGCGGAAGTCGAATCATGGTACCCATTACAATAAGTAGTTTTCTTATGAAATCTACCTAAAATACATTAAGATAATAAATATTTTTTTCTGTTTTACTTTATGAAATTTTAATGTAGCGATAACGTACTTTCTTTAAATTTTTATCTTTAAGGTAATTTTATCACAATTTCCTAATTTTTCTCTTGCAAGTTATTTTTACTTTACTTCCATGTTTCAAGTAAAGAGATGTGTTTTTCTCGGATGCATTGCGCTAAATTAAATTAGAATCATCAAACTGTTATGCCTGGGTTTGCTGCACGGTTTCGTTCAGGATATAAAAATCCACAGATTGTTACTTTATACGCTTGAGCCTGAGTTCTCGCATGATAATTGCGTTAAATTATAAATCTTGACTTCTGAAGAAGTTGCTATTGATAAAGACAACGTTCGATGTAGACAAAAACAATCGACATAGAAATTATCTATCGATAAAAACGACAAATTTAGCAAAAGAAGTTGTAGATTATTTATTAACACTTTTTTTTGTTAATTATGATTTATGTAGTGGTGAGATTTTGAACTGTGGTAACCATTTCGGGGGTCATAAGAAAGATACAGTTAAAATTTCGTAATGATTGAGTCAGTAGTTTTCGCGATTATCGGTAACTAACGAAAAATACGTCTTTATTATTTTACAGTAGTGAGGTTAGATAAGATGATAGTGTCTTCTGGTGTGATGTGAAAATACTGTTAATAAGATTTATTTAATTAATAAAATATTTAATTTAAGTTTCTGTAATTCAAATAAAGAGTGACTAGGGTAATGGGAATAATGGTATCTCTCTGTAATGAAAATTTGTCTTTGGAAGGTACGACAGGATTTATTTGTTATTCGGTAGCTAATAATTAGGTAGAAAATTGTTGTATTTGATTATTACATTTTAATATTTTATTTTGTAGTGCTTTTATACTATTCGCCCTTTATTTTGACTTACTTCAAATCACGGTACAAAATTTCTCAAACCTGAGCTTAATCGGGTTAAGATATTCGAATAAACGTACGTATAAAAAAACATATTTCCTTTTGAAATCTTAAAATATAATTATAAGTATATCATACTTTATTTACAAATCCATTCTCAACGTTTTGTTTATGTACATATACACAACGTATGATGATTAATCATCATATGGATCTTATCTTTCCACAGAAAGAATAATCTTTTTCTCCATTCCAAATTATCTCTTAAGATATACAAGCTCCATGTAGAAAGCTTAATTTTCTGCCAGCCTTGTATTTTTTTTTTTATCAACCTTCAACCAAAAGAAGAGTATCTGTTTTTTAAAAAATAATAAATAGTTACAGACCAAAATTAGATTTATTTCAGAACCATTGCAAAAGTTTGTATTCTATAATTATTAGCATTGCCTGTAATAATTTTTAATAATGTAAGCAAGCTAATACCTACCTCTATGGTAGAGTAGCATTATCTCTGTCTTTCATCCGGTAAGCTCTGGGTTCAAATCTCAGTCAGGCTTGGCATTTTTCATATGTACATGCAGATTTTATTTCTCATTACAATTAAAAAAAAGGAGGGTAGCTATAATTAGGCATCACTCTGTAGTTCCTTGAGTGAATAATTTAATAATATTTTTAAAAACATTTTTTTTAAGACAATATAGTACCTATGTCACTTGACTTCCTCGTACAGAAAATTTTAGAGCTAGTATTTGAAGATTTTTTTTCCGAGGAGTTGAATTCAATTTAACTCAACTGTTTTTATCACCTGTTCAAAAATACTTTTTTTTTAAATATCATTATAATAAATAAAAGAATACAAATTTTTTAGAATAATAAAGAGAAAAAATTATATTCTATTTATTGATTCTAGCATATTTAAAACAATTTTTTTTAATAATAATTACACCATTTTTAAATAGTTTGTGTAATATTGTTATCTCATTTGTTTATTTTTATTAAATCAGTATATTAGTATAAAATTACACACTTAGTATATTGCATAATTCATTCCTTAATAATTAAAAAATTATTCTAACTATTAATGAGTTCTGGTTCTGGAATGAATTATTTTATATTTGAATTATATTCATAATTTTGATCTTAAAAACAATACTTAAAATAGCTCAAGGTGTGTCAGTCATGACAGTGAGTTGTTTGTGAAAGAAGTACATAATTTTTAATCTTAAATAAATAGAAATATATTTGCTTGTTTGTATAGAGTACATAATGTTTCCTGTTTTTAGCTAATTTATACAAATAAAGTACATTTTATGTTTTCTCTAAAATTCATAAACACAACAACAGCTTGTTAATTTAAAACAAATTGATTGTGATTATCAGAGTTATATATGTTTTTATAATATCAGTTTTTGATTTTATCCAATAATTTTACTAGTTAATTCATAACTGATGGAAAGTATTAAAATATATTAAAAAAGATTACATGTAGCTTTCTATAGGTTTTACTCTGCAAGTATTCTGTGTTGCTATAATACCCAAGTTTAAATCAAGCAAAAATTATATTTACTTTTTTTTGCATTAGTTAAAGTTGTAATTAATATGATCATTACTCATTAAAAAATTTAAAAAAAGTGAACTGTACTAAATTTTTGTAAACTTCAGTAGTCAAAGTAACTAATTCTTTGAACATGGTTTAAGGTTTTGGAAAATTTTCTTACTTCACACCCTTCAATTTTTACTCTTTGAGACATTAAAATTGATACAGAACCACAGAATTTCTTTGTAAAGAATGCAGTTTTCCAATATTTAATTTTAATTAGATTTGTAAGCTTGGTTTTTTAATCAATAAGATACACATTAATGAAGTATTGTGGACAAGAGTCAAAAGTATTAGCACAGATTACACTTTTCAGTAATGAAATCAAACTTTAAGTAAACAACTCTTGTGCTTATCCAATCTTTATAAAATCATATTTAGTGTACTTATTTAAACACTAACTTTTTTCTTAATATATACCATATTTACTCATGTAATTCATTCATCTGTCTTTTTTAAATATACATGTATTATTTGTATGTATGTACATGTATTCAAAAGTAAATATAATTTTCTTACTGATTATTACATTTTAGTTTCATTATAAGCTTATTAAAATTGTTTCCTCACATAAATCATGTACCTAATTTTAGATGAAAAGTGTGATGAAAAAGTGTGTGAATTACGCGAGTAAATACAGTATTTATGTTTCTTTTAAGGACTTGATGTTTTTGTGTAGTCTTAGAATTACAGTTGTTTGGCCTTAAAATAGTCAAGACCAATTTTTTCAATAACCAGGATTGTAAACAAAGGGAGAAAATGTAGGGAAGAGATGTAAGTCTCAAGAACAAAAAACTGCTAGCCACCCAAAAGAAAAAAATAGTTTATCTTCTTAACAGAAATATTATAAATCTGTTAGAATGATTTTAATTTTTATTCTATTTATTTTTTATGTTATTGTACTCAGGAACTAAGGAAATACTTCATAATATAAATGGCAGATTCCAACCAAGCCAGCTTATTGCCATTATGGGTCCATCTGGGGCTGGAAAATCAACTCTTTTGGATCTTCTTTCTGGTTACAGGTAAAATAAATACTATACGTTTTGTTTAATAAATGGAAACTTGTATGAATATTAACCAATAATATGAATTAAAGGTAATTAAGCTGTTACCCTAAATTATTAGCTTTAAATAATAAAATATAAAACATTTTTTAGGCTATATTTTATACATTTTTAAGGAGGAAGTTTTAATGAGCAGCTTAGAAGGAGCACAGCGTAGAAGAAAGTACACAGTGACCTTTTATTTTACAAACATTACTGAATGCTTTGCAATTGAACTAACTCATTTATCCATTAAATTCCTTCCTAGTGCTTCTAACCTAATTAGTGTAAGGGTAACAACAGTAAGAAAAGCTAGCTACTCACTTTCTTTCTCTCAATTTACATTGTCTTTGTTTCAAACTGTAAAAAAAGAAGTTTGATAATTTTCTTATTTTTGTTTCAGATTGACTGGTGTTAATGGTTCAGTATTTGTCAATGGTACACAAAGAGATTTAGATGAATTTAGAAGGATATCATGTTACATTCAACAAGATGACAGGTTACAGCCATTATTAACAATTCAAGAGAATATGGAAGTGGCTGCTGACTTGAAATTACCACCTACAGTTTCACATGAAGAAAAGATTGCAATTGTAAGTATTACTAAATATCTGATGTTTTTTTTTTCAGTTTTTGTTAGTTTATATTAAAAATCTTTATAGAATTTTAATTTTATTATTTAAATGTTTCTATGTTAGACATTTCTTGAGTTGTTAAAGAATATATTCAATATTTTTTAAATTACAGTAATAGAAATCACTGATAGTTGTTAAATAGATTGTTTTTTTATGCAGTGAAACACCTTGAGTGTTGGTTTGTAATGTCTGTATTATAATCATAAATTTCCACTGATTTTCAAAATAAATATTTCTTCTTTATTAAATATACATTTTTGTCTCAGTAGCTCAGTTTGTAAATGAATGATATATTACTATCCTGAGGTTCAATCACTTAATTTCTCTTGTCATTTTATTTTACTGTCTATAGCATACATGCTGCAATGGCTATAATGGGGGAAGTATATAGATCAGCCAAAAAAATCTTAAAAATTTTTTTTTAGTGTTATGCCTTAAGGATATATTTTTTTAAAAAATTAACAGAAAAAATAGATTTAAGTAAATTGTAAATAATCTTAAATTTTTTTTTTACTCCAGTGCTCTCACAAGTCCAAAAATCTATTTTTTTCAGATGTTTGTGTTTATGTACATACTGATGTACTGATGTATGATGGCCTGTAGTTAGTCTTATACTCTGGACCACTTTGACTGATTTTCTTCAAAAACTTGATAGACAAGTATTACCTTCGGAGGAGGGTGAAGATTGTATTAAATTTTTACAAAAATTAGGAAGTGGAAGGGGGGTGTTTTGGCCAAAATAAAATTACCAATTTTTACTAGAGCACTTTCGCAAAAGACTTTTTTTACAAAAGTTGAAGTTTTTTTATCACGATGACTAATTATCAGAAATTTTTATTTAATATTCACTCCCTCCAAAAAATGGCCACATATTTTTCCCTTTTTAGTTGTAGCTTGAATCAGAAAAGGAGTAAATGGGAGTTTTTTGCATCTACATTTTCCACATTAGTAGGCCTTCAAAGATCTATAAAAATGTTTGCCACCCCACTTCTATGGTAACAAAAAAATTTTTTTTATTAAAAAAAAAAAGCTGACAACAGTTGTAGGACTTTTCCATCATGCGGCTTACATACAAGGTCTGTAAATAAAGTATGAGACCAATTTTTGTTTGGCAACCAAAGTGACAACATTGTAAAGTTACTAGTAAACATATGTTTATATGAACAGCTGATTTATATTAGGTTTTAATATTTTTAGTCTATTTATGCCAAGTGAGACGTACACAAACTTTTCATGAAACAAGTTTTTGTTGTGCATTACAAGAATGAGAGATACTAATTATGAGCAACGTTGTGCAATCAATTTATGTTAAACTCAGTGAGATTGCTACTGAAACTTTTTAAAAATTGAAAAGGGCATATGGAGATGATGCTCTGTCATGAGCCCAAGTTTTTAGGTGGTTTAATGCATTTTCAGATGGTTGAGAATCAGTTGCGGACGATCGATGCTCTGGAAGACATCAAAAAGTTATGACAATGTTCAGTGAATCAGAGGTTTGGTACAGTACGACCGGTGATTAACTGTCAGAATAATTGTAGAACAATTGAATTTGAACCATACTACAGTCCATCAAATTTTGACAAATGAATTGGACATGAAAAAAGTTTGTGCAAAATTGGTCCTAAAAAACCTCACTGTTGAAGAGAAAAACAACAGGGTGAAAGAGTGCCGTGATCTTCTAGGGCGAATTGAAACTGATACTGATTTTCTAAAAAAAATGTTATTACTGGTCATGAATCTTGAATATTTGAGTACGACCCAGAAACGGAATGCAAGAGCAAGAAGTGGCACACTTCAAACTCATCACGCTCCAAAAAAGCAAATATGAGCAAATCAAAAATCAAAACCATGCTAATTTGTTTCTTCGATAATAATGGCATTGTCTATAACTAGTTTTTTACCTACAGGACAGACTGTAAATCAATATGTTTACCGAGAAATTCTTGAAAGACTGCAGAAAAAAGTTGCCCACATGAGACCAGCCATCAGAGAAAACTGGATGCTGCATCATAACAGTGCACCTTGTCACACTGCACTCTCAATTAATGAGTTTTTGGCAAAGAAAAATATTTCTTCCTCAACCACCTTATTCGCCTGCCTTGAGAACCTGCGACTTTTCCCCGTTCCTGACTTTAAAAAAAACACCTCAAAGGACACCATTTTGGAATAGTAGAAAACATAACAAAAAATGTAACCGACCATCTGAAGGATATTTTAGTTTCTAAGTTCCAACACTACTATGAAGAGTGGGAAAATGTTTGAAGCGCTGCGTGGCTTCCCAAGGGAACTATTTCGAAGTTGAGTCCATATATAATTGGATTGTAAATAAAAAGTTTTTCTGAACCAGTCTCAATACTTTACTTACATACCTTATATGTATACACACACGACATAATTTAGCATGTCCATAGTTCACAAGCACTCTTTGTGGTGACAGGCGGTACTGTTGACACAGTATACCCACTTAAAGTTCGACACACAACTCCATATTGATAGATTGTGTTTTTAGTGGGATCTGAAGGAATGTATTTATTTGTGCGGTTTCAGTATTATTTTTGTGAATTTTGTCCTTTGCTTGTTAGTAAGGGTGTAATTGCTTGTTTGGTCATTATTTTGGGATATTATTTTCTGTGTGATTGGTTATTTTGAATTTTTGTTGCTGGGATAGTCCTTAGGCTATCTGGGCTATAAGATAGGTGGTTTAATTTATTTAAGTCACCCTTCTGGGTGGCTTCTTCTTGTTTTGGTGTACACTGTAATATAATACTTTTTACCTATTTATTTGAATTTAATATAATTCAAATGAATTTGTTAATTAATCAGTTGTGGTTTTGTTTACATTGGCAATGGCCATATTGGTTCTTTGTGATTGGTCGTTGTGTTTGGCAGCGGCCATCTTGAATTAATGTGCTTCGTCTTCCTTTTTATACATTGCCATCTGATTTATTGGACTTGTTATTGACAGTGAACAACTTTAAATTAATTTAATAGTCTTTGTTTGTTTTTTAAAAATTAATATTGCTTATGTCTGATGCAGGGGGTAAAAAGGGTAAGTCCAACCAGGCAAAAAAATACTTTTGGTGAAGTATTAGCTGAAGTGCGCCCTGATGATTCCTCCTCATCTGGAGATGATGAGCCAAGGGCTGGGATATCTGGTATCTCTATCCAGGTTCAGGATTTAGTGCAGGATTTTGTTCAAGCAATAGGGCATGTGGGAAGTTCTGCTCCGCTTGTGAGGGAATTTAATGAGCAATCTGAAACGCTTATGCTTTCTTAGAGAGTCCCAGGAGCAGCTCAGCTAAGGTGCGTGAAAAGATTATCCCCAGAATGAGAGTATTCAAATTAAATATTTCTGCCATTGTGGAAGGGTATGATGAGTTGGTTGAGTGACCTCCAGAGATGTGCGAGATGATTGTAAAAAGAAAAGGTTCTTTTCAGTTGTAGTGCCTCAATGTAAGCCTTACTCTCAGATAATGAAGGAGAAATGGGAGGTCACTCTGTCTCGAAAGCAGCCTGAGATTGTTCTCGTTAATTTAAAGGAAAGGGTATCGAAATCTAGCAAGGAAATGAAGGACGAATTTCAGGTAGTCCTTCGGCAGAAGAGGTTGAGCCTGAGAATTTGAAATATACATGGGATGAGAAGATGTCGTTGTTGCAACGACAAAGAGATACAATTATAGTTATTTCTGACTCCCTTGAGGTCGGTAAAACCGATATGAAAGTTGCCCCTAAAAGGAAGAGGTGTCCTAAGGTCATCTTGTATGATATTGATCGACATCTGTGTAAGGAGGAGTTAATGACTCTCATACAGGAGCAAAATACTCAGATGGCTGAGGTTGCCTTAAAGGCTGTCGACTGTTATTCAAAACAAGTAGGCACAAGGCAGAGCGTTACCATGCTGTTTTCGAGGTGAATCATGAACTATTTAAAGGCTTCGTATCCAAGAGCAGGTTGTTTATTGACTTCTCTTCATGTAATGTCAAAGAATATATAGATATTCAATGTTGTTTCAAGTGCTTTCAGTTTGGACACACATCTAGTCTGTGTAAACAGCTGGTGGTAGTTTGCTTCCACTGTGGGAATGAGGGACACAAATGAGAGGAGTGTCCTAAGAAGTTGGAGAGCCTGATTTATATAAACTGCAGACGACTTCAGAAGGACCATAAACACTGTGAATAGTAAGGATAGGGCTGTCACAATGTATTGCAATTCAGTATCATTAGATGGTTAAAATTGGACAATTACATACACAGGGTGCTTACATTGTACAGATTGAACTTGGCGAGATTGCCACACGTAGGGGGTTGGATGTTGTTGCAGAATGCATATGTTGTGTCTGGTGAATTGCCAGGTCTTTCTCATTGCAACAGATTTTTATTTTGGTTCTGATGTAGAAATTATCCATTAAATAAAAAATTATCGTAATATGATTTCATAACAACTAAACATATTGTTATTTTAAATATGTTTATAATATGAAGAAAATTATATTTTTATTAGGTACAAAGATTATGTAGTAATATGTCATTAGATTGTTTTAAATAATTTCTTTCAATGGAATATTCAGTCAGTGAATTATTCATGGTAACTTCGTAGTCAAATGATAAAAGTTAATTAATAATTATTTTAGGGTATAATATTTCATATCTTTAGTGTATGTTTCATAATGCATAGCAATATTGGATAAATTAAATACAGTTATCAATTTGTCACACATTATGTAATAGTTTTAGTAACTTATAGGTCATTTCTCACATTAAGCACTCCCGCAATTCAATGCAATTTCAGCATGACAACAACTCTTAACTGAACTGAAAGTTAATTTTCTTTTTCAAAATGTCTTACTTTAAATAGAAAATGATCATATTTCTGTTACATTTTTTTAAATATTTTATACTTGCTTTTCTTATCATAAACATTTCATTAATTTTTTCCGAATACCTTGCTTGCAAATTCGCAAAATGATTTAATGTTTTTATTTTTAAAGTATCTTTTCCAATAACATTTCTGTTTAAACTCTTATGACATTGAATTTCTGTTTTATAAAGTAGCTCTAATTAATTTAAATAATTTACCTCCATGATTTTATTTCCTTTTTCTTCTTTATTCAATTCTTTAAACAATTTTTCTTTTAAGAGTCAACTTAGAAAAAGGAGAAAATCTGTAGGATAAATATGCTAAAGTAAAATAAATAAGGTAAGGATAAATTCAAAAATCAATCCAGAAAAAGGAAAAAATGTTAACCATTTTCATTCTTTGATATTTTCTTGTAGAAAGCACTTAGGATACCTTGAAAAAAAACAGCTGCCATACTTATTCAGTTATCTCAAAAAACAAATACTCAAGTTTAATGTCTCTTGTAGCAGACCACAAACTTAATTGGGATATCTTTCCTGTGGCCACAACTCTTTTATCTTATTTCATGTATTTATATTATCTTACATAATAAAAAATTGCAAAAAAAGTAAGTTTGTGAAAAAATATAGAAACCATATATTAGGAATGTTTTGATTAAAAAAAAAAATTGATTATATGTGTAAGATGAAAATTATTGTTCCTGGTCATAATTGTATATGTGTACTCTGATCCTGTAGAAATATTACTGAAAAGTGTATTTTATATTTGTTAGCACTTTTACATTTTATTCAAAGTCTCCTGTGACCTCTACAAAGCAACCACATTCTACACGGGTGTTCAAGTATTAAATATAAAAAAATATGTTATGATTGGTAAGGAAAAATAATTAAAAAAATAATTTTTGTGACTATACTCGTATTTACAATTTAAAAAAAAAACTTTGAAGGTTACTTTTACAAAACAATACAATTAATCATTTTACATTGTCAACTTTCATGGTGTATGATTTAATATTGAGTTGTGATAAAAAAGAAACAAATAGATGACATTACTGATTCCTATTACCATTTGTTATGTTTTGTTGATATTCTATAAATAGTATTTTTTATTTATGTTTCAGTAACCATAAAAAAAGCATTTGCTTTAGACAGATTAAAGGGTTAGGTCAAGTGTTATAATTCCTATTATTGGAATAACATTATTAACTACTATTCATTGTGTAATGAGTTATTTACATTATGCATATTTAGACTTAGCCTCAAATATTTATATCCCTGAATTATTTCATTTATCATTCTTATTTATTTTATTCGGTAGCTGATCAGTAACTTTGAATTTTTATACAGAATTTTAATTTAGTGAATTTTTTTTTTAATTTAAAAGTTAATTTCAATTACAATGTTTACAATTAATTTCAATCCTTAATGTATATTGTATACTTTTCTTTAGGGAAATTTAGGAGCACACTTGATGATGTTCTCCATACATTATTACATTACCATCAGTGAGTTATTTATTTGACATAAAACTATAGCTTTTGTTTAGGTAAATGTTCCAGTATAAAGAATGCTAATTGAGTGAACCAAATATCCCCTAGAAGGTATACATTAATTACACAAATGATTGTTTTTTGTAGGTATGTTAGACCAGCAAATCTTTTTTACCTCTGATCTCCACTCCACCACAGAGATCACCACTCCAACGATCTCTGTAGTGAAGAGGTAGTGTTTCATCCAGTGGTTTTGTATTTGAATCCCAGTCAGGCATGGCATTTTTCGTACCCTACAAATTTTCAATTTCATATTCACATACAACACAAAAAAAACATGATAAATAATTGTTTTATCAGCCACTGTTAAAACATACATCAGATGCTAAGATGGCTTTTGTTAAAATAAGTTAGACTTTGCAACTGTTAAATTACTTATAAATCACATTCGTATATTTTAGATTATAAGGGAGCAGTCCTGCGAGTTGTATATTTAATTTATTCACTTTGTTACTAATATGGAAGTGCCTAAACACTTCACAACATGAAAATTAATTTTTTAATAAAAAAAAGTAAACATAGCATTTTAAAGGTTAATTCAAACTAAACAATGTTTTGTTTTTTTTTGTTTCAGATTGATGAGATTTTGAAAACATTGAAATTGTCAGAAAGTAAAAATACTCATGCAGGTCTTCTATCTGGAGGTCAAAAGAAAAGATTATCTATAGCATTGGAACTTGTTAATAATCCTTTAATGATGTTTCTCGATGAACCAACAACGTAATTTTTTTTTTGTTAAATATGTAGTTTTAGATATCTATTAACTTTTGGGGTTTATTTGAAAAACATCAAGATTAAAAACAAAAAAAGTCTTGCTTTTTTAGTTAATAATTTAAGACTTCATTTGTATTTTTTGCTATTTTGAGTAAAAATTTAGAATTTCAATTTTTCTGAATTTTATTTAAACTGAATCACCAACCTTTCACATTTAACGTGAAACTAAACGTAGTCACTATTATTATAATAGCTGAATGGATTAGCTAAGTTATAAAAGGGAATCTCTATCATTTTTCTGATAATTTTTTTATCAGGGGGCTTCACCCCCTGGACCCCACGGTTCAGGTTAGCAAAGGTGAGCCTTGGGGTCAACCCAAAGTTTCATCAGGGCTGACCTCAGCACCAGAGTTCACTTCGCTCATCATTCCTGACTAGCCAGGATCTCCGCAGTGTTCATTACCCTCATTGTTGTGAGAAAAAATATTCAATAATTATTGAAACCTGAAGAAGAAACTAAATTGTAAATGACAGAAAAGTAGTAATTATGGTAACTCAAGTACACAGGCCTTTGAAAGGGAAACTTCACAACTTATTTCTTCATAAAGGCTTAAAATCCTTCATTGAAATAACATGAATGTATCCTGCAAATTTGAAGACAAGTTGGTTGTTTTTCATGTGATGTGAGAACATACAAACAATTAAACTTTTGGTTTTATGTATTAGATAAGGAATATTATAGTAATTTATAATAGAGAATAACACTGATTTATTCTTATCCCACCTACTATGAAATTTGTACTTTCCTCAGTTATTTCTTTTTTATTTTACTCCTATTAATAGAAATATCCCTATTATTATTATCATCTCTACTTAATTATTTTCCTCTCTGTAAGTAATAAATGATATGATTATTTATAAATAATAATCATTTGATTGTTTTTTATTGCAGTTATATATTACAACTTAATAAAATCACTGTTAGAAACTTATAGAAAATTATTATTTTCAAATGACAAGCCAAATCAAATTTAGAATTACTGATAATGTTTAATTACATACAGATATTTTGAACTGCATTTGCATTCATCGACAGTGATATTGATCCTGATTTTTTTAGAATACAGTAGCAGTGAAGTTATTGCTGTCTCTTTTTGTTAGGAAGATATGAGTTTAGGGTATGGTCAATGTATTAGATTTGAATTGTACATTCATAAACTGCATCAGTTTATGTTTTATATTTATATTTTTTATTTAACTACATTAAAATTGGCCTTTTTTGCTTGGAAGTACAATATCTGTCCTGTAAAACCTCTACAATCTCTGTTATGAAATCTAGGAGATACCCCCTACTAACAATTCACTTTTTCAAAAATATATTATGGTGCTATTTCCTTTTTAATGACTAGTCTACTCATAAAATATTTTGTTAGTTTGATAGAAGTTTTTCTTTATTTGTCTCAACTTGAAAACATATGTATGTCAAATTTTGTCACTTGCAAGTAGTAGTAAAAAGTTTGACAGATTGTGTGTGACAAGGGCAATGAGAAGCAATGATTCTGCAAATTTTATTCCTTCATAATCAACAAAAGAGATTACAGTGGCTTTGTTAGTTTTTTATTTTTTTTTACATTAGTTTATGTGATTTATTTTTATAAGGTAGTGACCAAATGTTGACTTAATACTACTATGAAGTACTTTTATGTGTTAATCGAGTCTTTGTTTAAAGCAGTTGGAGTAGTTCTTCAGGGGAGATTTTTTACTTATAAGAAAAAAGACCATATCTTGACGCTATTAATTGAAAAATTTAAATAAAACATAACACTGATGCAGTTTATGAATGGTACAAATCAAATCTAATACAACTTTGACCGTATACTAAATTCATATCTTCCTAACACAAATTCATTCACCTTACAGTTAAAGAAGTGTTAGACTATTGCTACTTTTATTGAATCTTTCTTTATAGAGGGAGTAGAGGAAACACATGTTTTTCACTAGTGAATAACTTTGATTCTAATTTTAGAAAAAAAAGTTTTACATTAAATAATATTTTATTGCATTTTTGAAATCAGCATTTCTTAATTAGGTTTGGAAAATAATGTCAGTAAGATGGGGTACTTCTTGTCAGACACAAATTCATAGCCTCTCCTCAAAGCTCTGCATGGCTTTCTCCAACATTTCATTTGACACAGCTTCAATTTCTTGATGAATGGAAATTTTCAGGTCTTCAATTGTGTGCGGGCTGTTCATGTACACTCTTGATTTCAGGTAGCCCCACAGAAAGAAGTCACCAGATCAATAGATCGGGAGAGCATAGGGGCCAAGAAACATCGCCAAATCATGAAATGACATGTCCAGGAAACATGTGTCAAACCACTTTCCTCGATGCTCTTGCTGTGTGAGCTGGGGCACCATCCTGTTGGAACCACATTTCTTTCATGTTCATCTGATGCCATTCCAGTTCTGGACACAGGAAGTTGTTTAACATGTAGCGCGCTGTTGTCACTGTAACTGTGGTTCCCCCATCTTCAAAAAAGTAAGGACCAACGATCCTTATCTAGGAGACACTGCACGAAACTGTTACTTTTGAGCTGTGCAGAGGTTTTTGGTGTAGTTCATGTGATGCCCAGTACCGACTGTTCTGTATATTGACATAGCCATCTAGAAAGGAAAAGGGCTTTGTCACTCATCATTATTAGGGCGTTTGCATCTTCCATAAGAGTGGCGTTTATTATGCCACAAAATTCTTTGCGTTGCTCAATATCCCTTTCAGTTAGCTACTGGACGATCATTATTTTGTATGGGTGAAATTTGAGATTACCATGCAAGATGCGATGAAGCAAATGATGTTTCATACCCAGCCCTACAACCTGTCGCCTAGCGGATCGTTTCAGACTAGCGACAACTGCCCTTTTCTGTCTGTTTATGTTTTCCGGAGTTCAGACTGAACAGGGAAGGCCAGGTGGTGTTTTCTTCATAACAGATCCAGTACTTCTAAACACCTCAGCTCATTGGAGTATGGTGTTTGGATCTGGAAGTGCACCTTGACATTTGACATATTGCCTTGACTGAAGAATACTGCCTGTAGTATAGTAAGTTGTAATTAAAAAAGTGACCTTAAAATAAATAAATGTCATCCATAAAAAAATCACTATTTTAGTCTTATAAACTTGCCAGTCTGTAGAAATGTTGTAAGATACTGTAAATAATGGTTGTTTATACCTTAATTTAATTACCACTAATGTTTTTTTTTCAGTGGATTAGACAGTTCATCTTGTATGCAGTGTGTCATGTTACTGAAATTATTAGCAACTCAAGGACGAACAATAGTGTGTACAATTCATCAGCCTAGTGCATCATTATTTCAAAAATTTGATCATGTATACGTGTTATCTAGAGGAGAATGTCTCTACCAAGGCTCGCCTGCAAATCTCATACCGTTTCTACAGAATATGGAACTTCCGTGTCCTAAATATCATAATCCTGCTGATCATAGTAAGTTGATCATAAAATGTAAATATTTTTCGGTTAGAACATACAAATTATGAAAATTGAATATATATTTATGTATTACATTTTCTGGAATTTTTTATGTAAACATGATATTATCTATTTTCATATGGATAATGAAGTCCATTTTTGGTGTTTTCCATCCAATTTTACCATATAATTTACAATAACATAATTCATTTACTGAAGCATATGTAAACAACATTACAAAATTCCCAACTTGTAGTTTACATGTTATCAAAACCTACAGTCTGAAGATCTGCAAAAACAA
This sequence comes from Lycorma delicatula, assembly GCF_047948215.1. Lineage (NCBI taxonomy): Eukaryota > Metazoa > Arthropoda > Insecta > Hemiptera > Fulgoridae > Lycorma > Lycorma delicatula. The sequence continues at coordinate 84,996,299 of NC_134460.1, forward strand.
CAGTACAAAACAGTTCATATAAGAAACAATGAGTTCTGCTATAGGCAGGTTTATTTATTTTCTTAGAAAACAGGCTGATACTCAATTACAGTCTTATTGATAAATCATTAAATTTCATAGCATATGAAAAATGTCATATCTGACCACAATTCAAATCCCGAATCTTCTACTTAATTGGCAGATTTCCCTCTTTACTGCAGAGATTGAAGGATATATACTTTGAGAATATATAGGTTACTAACTGAAAACAGAACCTTTCACTGTTTTACCATTCACTAAATGGGTTTCTAACCACTTTAAGATGATTGCTCCTAAGCAAAAATGCTATCTGCAATTCTGCTGAGGAATAGATTGGATTATAGACACTAAAAAATTGCTTGAAATTTATTTTAGATATTTAGGAAGCTAATGAATTTTATTATCTTATTAAAGAATTCTTATTAGCCAATTTGATAACTTGGGCGGATAAACCTGTTATGAAAATTTCAAGCCAGAAACACTAAGATTGGTACACCCATCCATGTAAATTAGAATGTGTCCTTTTTTGAAACTGCCACCACTGTAGTTCAGTTGTGTGTCAGGGAATAAAAAGTATCTGTTCTCAGTTATTTTTCATCTCTGTTTACATTGCTTCCAATTAGATATATTCTTTGTTATATTGATCAGCAAATTGTACACATTCTAATTTTCTACTTTTACTTTTTTGTTCTTCTACTTTTTCCATTTTTCTTCAATACCATTGCTGCTTTTTTTATGTATTAGATTATATTTTCCTTCTCTTTCTTGGTTTTCTATGGCAGCACACTTTTCCTATAACCACTTTTTCTTGCTATTTCAGTTTTTTATTAATTCATTATTAAGCTTTCTAGTTCCTAAGGTATGTGTACGAAAACCTGTTATGAACATTTCAAGCCCGAATCACTAAGGTTGGTAGACTTATCCATGTAGATTAGAATATCTACTTTATTTGAAATCAATGATCATTCACACTATTTGGCTCCCCTCCTGTACTTGTTTTTTTCAGTATGCTATTTTGCATCTGTTTGACTACCTCTTTGTTTTTTAGTTTTTTCAAATTGTAGGTACTTAGTTTCTGACCAACCTTTATTTTCTTGAGCTTCAAGTTGATTTCTGCTATTACTAAATTGCGATCAGAGTTTATATCTGCATATAATTATATATTTTTCATATACTTCTTATATATTTGTTGTATGAACATGTAATCAGTTTGATACTTCTCTCCATCCAATCTTGACACCCATGTATATCTACTTCTTTTTTGATTTTTAAACATTGTGTTTCCCACTACCATATCATTTTCCATACAGAACTCAACTAATTTCTCTTCTCTTTTGTTTCTGTTACCTAAACCATATTTTCCTATTATCTTGCCTTCTTGTCCTTCACCAACCACAGCATTCCAGTCTCCCATCATCACTACACATGCCTGTCATCTTTCTCTAGTATATTTTCCAGCCTTTCATAACACTCCCCAACTTCTTCATTATATTGTGATGTTGTCATATATATATGAATTATAACAAGAGTTTTTTTTTAATACCTTCTATCCTTATCATCATAAGGCGATCATCAATATATTCCACCTTAATTACTTTTCCTACTAGTTTCTTTTTTTATTAATACACCAACTCCATTCCTTCCACTTCTTTTGGCACCTGAGTAATACAACTGAAAGTCCCCACTTGACATTTCTCCATTTCTCCTTAGTCCCATACCATGATCAAATAAGGATATCCTTAAGGATCTTTAATGCAGTGGTTTCCCATTACCTTCTGTATTACAGTGCTGTTGTTCTGGTGATTCATCTGCCTTCAGGGGCAATTTTTCACCCCCAAGGCAATAGAGTGCCCTTCCTTCTACCCAGTCATCCACCCTCAACAGAGGTTGTTGGCATTTGGTAGAAGGAGGGTCCATTTATACTGATAGCCAATTGGTTGTTACATTAAAGTAATAGTAATGTTTTGTTTTTTTCAGTTATTGAACTTGCCTGTGGTGAATATGGTGAAGATAAAATTAATTCATTAGTTATAGGTACAGAAAATGGACAGTGCGTTAGATGGTTTGCTAATGGTGATATTACTAGCTCAAATAATATTCCTGCAGGTAATTTAATGTAATTATACTTAATTTTCACTCATGTTATATTTTTAAAATATCTATAAATTTGTTACATTGATTAGTTATTATTTTGAATAGTTATTTATTGTTCTGTCATTTGGCCATCACATCTGCAATATGAAGGAAGCTTTTGTTATAAGATACATAATAAAATGAACACAGTAAAATCTTATAAAATTAATTTTATATTTCATCCTTCATGGGCATCACAAGGACATTTTTAACATTTTCATTGCAATTAGGAATGAAAATCATATCAGGGCTCACAGATAGATATTGATACTTCTTATCAAGCATAGATCCTGTTCACTCAAACTTCTTTATGAGCTCATGTATGGATGACTTGGTGGGTGGATCACTGTTGAACTTTGCACAGAATTTTTCTTGCACTCCTTTGATCTATCTGCTGTGTGCATAATATTCCTTGACAATGAATATTCTTGCATCCTTCATCAGCAGCATATTCATATGTATGCATTGGTGGTTGGCTTTATCTCAACTCTGTTTTCATCGCAGCTACAGGTCGTGTTTCCCCTCCTGCCCTTTTCCCTTCTCACCATTCAAGGTCAATGTGCATCACACCTTGCTGTGGGCATTCAAAATGTTATTGCTTGTTACTGCACCAAATACACTAACACTTTTCAGTTTTTCCTCTCCCCTGTCTGGTTCAGTTTATCTTGCACCACCTACATTCATTATTAGTTAGTGAAAATAGGCTCAGAAGTGGTAGACTGCATAATTTTTGCGATCTACTTTAATAATTTCAGTCGTACCTCATCTATTTATCAACTGATTTGAATAAATGAGGTTCATTTGGTTTACAGAAAAAAAAATTTCTTATGTAATTCGAAACATTAATGCATACAATTTCAGTTTGTATTCTGTCAAAATAGCTTCCAAATCATTTATTAAGCTTTTCCATAAATTTTCAAATTTAAGAACTTTTTTTGTGTATGTTCATTGACACAAAATCGTAAAATCCTGTACAACAGGCAGTAAGCAGCTTTATTCAATAGTTGTTTTTTACCATTTTAATGAATCCTGAGAGAGTTATGTTAAATATACAATAACTGAATTATATCAGAAACCATGGTATTTCAAATCTGGTTAATTATATTTACTGCATTTATAGTAAGTAAATAGTACACAGTATAAAAGTATAAATTAATAATTGCTGACAGTGCTTATCCTTTATCCTGCCAGAGGGTTTAAGACTGGGTTTATATGTTAATAGGTTTTATATGTTTGTATGAAAAATAAGAAGCTCAACATAGTGATGTCTAGTTTTAATTAGCTTTCCGCATTCATAAGGTTGCCTACTGAAAGTCAACATTTTCAGTTAGATAAAAGAAAATTAATTCATGATTCATCTACTGGGATGACAACTGGACTAATTTGCTCCTGTGCTATAAGTAACTGTACTAAAATTGTATTAAATGTCTTGCATACTGTATGGCTAATTTTTTCTATTATTATAGTTAAATAAAAAAAATGATTTTTATTTTGTTTTAGCACCAAAAAAAAGTCTGAGTTTTCCTTTGAAAAAATGTACTGGTAGTTTACAGGCTACATCACAATGGAACCAGATTGGAATTTTACTTAGAAGAGGTTTTATCAAAATCAAAAGAGATCAGGTATGTTAAAAAGATTGAAAAAACAACTCTCGTGTGTGTTAATTCAGCTTAATTAGCTATCTCTCTGTATATGTATTTGATATTGTAAACAATTTCAGTAACTGTTATTACTCTAAATTGGGTGGTGAATATATCTTTCGCATAAAAAAGGATGGCATGTGGGTTTGTTTGTTGTTTGTGCTCACATTTTTATTTTAGCTGCTATTGGCACAGAGTGGACCAATGGTAGTGTGCCGGGCAGTTACACACAGTGCACGAACAATTTATTTGTTCAAATGATTTATTCTTCTTGAATGATCATTCGTTCAAACGATTTATGCTTTTTGAACAATTCATTTGTTCGAACAATTTATTCGTGATCTGAACGATTTATCAAAAATTATATTTGTGTTTTGAAGATAAAAAAGGAAAGCATTTGGGTTAGAGCTGTGTTAAAAAGTTACAACTCAAGAAACAGCTAAAAATGTTCAGGATTTTTGTGGTGGGCCACAGGCGGCCCACCTTTTTCCTAGTACTATAAAAAATAGAATGCACTTTCTATAGTGATTTTTTTAAACACTTTCTTTCTTTTAACAACAATACTCTTTTAGTATTGTTTAAAAAAATAAATATATACATATTCAAGATACTACAGTAAAACATCTACTACTTAAATTATTTATAGAGTAAAACATTTAAAATTTACCAGTTAAAAATTGTTTAATAGTAGTCACACTTTCTAAGTATAAAAAAAGTAAGATAAATTTATTTTACTTTTATAACTGCTGTGTTTTAAATTGAACATTTAAAAATATTTTTGAGTTTGAAATTTGTTTCTTTTGTTGGTTTTATAACTTGAAATAAATAGAGTAAAATAGAAATATATATTAACATATATAATATATATTATTATCATGGTGTGTGTGTGCACGCGTGCGTGCAAGGAACTCGAGAAGTAAATAAACACCGAAAACTTAACCACAAATCCTGATTTGTTAATATTTTCAAAAAAAATTACAAAAATATCATATGAGTAATCTAAAAGGGAAATTAGAATTTTTTATACTACATAGAAACAAACAGTAACTGCAAATATGAATATTAAGAATAATAAAAGCAACTGAATCACACCTTATAACTATTGTTGCAGCTGCAACAATAGTTACAAGAAATTAGTTACACAGGTTAGTGTTCACTAATCAAATTAATTAACTTTAGCTGTGACATTTGCTACTATTATGGTTGTTTAGGTTTGAATAGTAATTACACAAACTTAAAAAAATGCTTAATTCCATGAATAAGATATCAATTTTTTTTGATAGAAAAAATAAAAGATAAAAGGATATCGATTTTATTAAAAATATCCATGTATTTAAAGATGTCAGTTAAAAATATCGATTATTTATGAAGCCATTTCCATTCTAGACAATCTTCCTATCAAAAGTGGTTTAGGTTTCTTTTTTTTCTAAAATAAGAAATAATTATTTAATACCATTTTATTAGATGTGTCTAGTACCATTTTAGATGTGTATTACTGTTACATGTGTGTTTATTACTGTTCTATTAAATGTGTCTCATCATAACTCATTAAAAGTTTGATTCCAATGTTGGAATTTTTATTTTTATTTTTTTTTTTTAGATTTTCTACTTAATTTACATTATGACTGTAATAGTCAAGTGAAGTTTATTTCTCATTAAAAATTAATGACCCTCTTAAGGATGTGTAAAGTTTTTACTGGGCTGTTGTGAACTATGTCTCCTTATTGATTAAAAATTTTTATAAGTAAATTAATTTCATTCAACTCTTGAGAACAAATAATTGATTTTTAATGTTGTGTAAATAAGTAAAATAACTATGATAGAGTATATTATTATTGTGAAGTTTTAATAAGATTTATAAAATTTAAAAATTTTTTTACAGTAATTTTATGCAAGTAGCAAGTATATTTTTTAAAAATTATTTAAATGGCATGTAGTGAAAATGCAGTCATCATCATTTAACTTTAGTGACCTGTAGAAACTGATTAATTAAACTTAGCTTTGTTCACATTTTATTTTTATTTTACACCCTTCAATTTCCAGAATGCTACTTCCAGAGACATTCCAATCACTGCAGAAACATTACAGTGCAAGAATGCAGTTTATTATATTAAAAGGAAAATCATTTTTATTTTTAATACATCTTATTCATATAGTTTTTATTAAACATTGATATAAAGTTTATTGTCAATTTTTGTTATAGTTTTATTCTGTTACTTATAATTTGTTATATCTTAGACCTTGGTATTCATTCTACCAATTTTGATCCTTTATGTTGCAGACATTGACACATATGAGGTTAATTGTTAACATATTTACTGGTTTAATGTTAGGAGCACTTTATATACAAGCTGGTAATGATGGTGCTAAAGTTCTAGATAATTATAATCTTCTGTTTTCAATATTAGTTCATCTAACTATGAGCACAAAAGTTCTCACAATTCTTACATGTAAGTATGAGTTATTTTTATAATACATATTCTTCATTTGCATTGTGAAAAAATGTTGTAACTCTTGGAAGTAATTAAAAATTGTAAGTGTAGCATTACCATTAATTATATTCACTTAACTTTGGTTAGGAAACCACTTAATTATTTAGTATGATAATACATTTAATCTATGTTGTTTGAAATGTTTTTTTTAATTGTAATTAAATTTCATATTGTTAAAGTATGTTGTTATTTTTTATAACTTGATTGGTAATTTTGAACTTGATCACTCTGCAGGTTTTGTTCCTATATCTACTCATATTTAGTGATTTTACTAGTTTTTATACTAAATTATTCTATATTAATGCCCCCTTCTTTCTTACATTATTGATATCTTATTCTAAATCTATTATCTCTCTAAAACTGTTAACTACCACGGGCGGAGTATCAGAAAATGTGCCTACACTCTGTGTTCTTGGTTTTAAAATATATTTTTTAGTTTGAAGACATTTCAAATGCTTTTATTTTTTTTAATAAAAAAACATTTACATATAACATAATGTCTTAGTTGTACTCTATACAAACACTATACAAATTCATAAGGAATCTTGTAAGTAGTTGGTGAACTATGACCTGGTGAACTGACTAGTTGGTGAACTGAATATTTAGAGTACCAGTAGGTCAGTGTCATTGCCAAATATGTATTCAGTGGTATATACTGTCATCTATACACCTGTTTATTGCAGTATATTGATTAATCTCCATGCTTGCACAATGTAATTGTAAGGTTAACTTGTTAATTACTCCTGCCACCTTAACTTTTACAATCATGTCAGTCAACTTCATGGATTGTGCAGTTGGGCTTGTGAGGCATGTAGATATCCAAAATTTGTTTTGTTATCTGTTACTGAATAATTGTTTAGTTTCATTGATTTGCTTTTTGAAGTCTAACAGACATTTTCACTAAACATGTTTTGTTACTTATACTTCTTGGGAAAGTTAGTGAATTTTTTAAATTATTAAAAAAGTGTTTTCAATTCACTATCAGAATTTTTAGAATCATGCTTTCAAAAAAACTTTTCAGAGCTAATACTGTTATTAATTTTGCAGTTGGTTAGGATTGTGGTCAAATAATATATTTGCATAATTTATATTAAATATCTTAAGATTACATAAAAATTTTCACTAATAATATTCTTTAATAAAACTTTTAATTACTAGTACAAAAATGTTTAAGACATTATCGCCAGTTATAACTGTACTTGGTTCCATAAAATTTCAATGTAAATTCTGTGTAAACATCTGTCATTTTATTTATGTGCAAAAAAAAATTTTTATTGATGAATATAGTGAAAGATTTTGTTTTCTTTTTCAGTTCCAATGGAAATGTCAATATTAACAAAAGAATATTTTAACAGGTGGTACTCATTGAAGTCTTACTATATAGCCACTAATATTCTAGATATTCCTGTATTGGTAAGTACAATATGAAAATAGTTACGAGGACTTTCTGAAAAGAAAGTAAATTTTATTTACATAATATAAAAATGAATCATATTAATCTCCTTTAAAATTAACCCTCCACTTTGAATGCATTCTGTTATGTTTTTTCTAAAATAGTTGTAGGTCCTGAAATTAATTTTACTAATTTATTTTGTGCTTGTTAATGATAACCTCATAGGTTAAATTTCATTCTGTGAAACAAAAAGTACTCAAATTCAGAACTAGTGTACTGTATTAATTTAAATCAGGAAATAAATAATCATAATATTTTAACTTAAAATTTCTATTATTCAAATTCAGAAAACTACTTTTTAGAAAATAAAACACAGACTCAAATTCTAAACAGTATTAATTAAAAAAAAACCTTTTCAGAGATTAACATACTGAATGTGGTTATGTAAATCAGCCAGTGATTCCAGAGACATTTTTACTATTATTACTTTTATATTATGGGAATTCCAGCACACCCTCCACCTGCATGAGTCACTGGTTGATGTTGCCAAACACCCTTCGTCACTGAGTGGATGTTGGGTGTGCATTCAGATAAAAGAGAATTCTAGAACATTGTATTTTCAGCTGTTACCCAACATCAGTAATGCTTGTATGATTTATTATGAAAATGTAATAAATATTCTTTGTATGTTTATTACAGCAGTGTGCAAATTAATCTGAACGCAGATGTTATTTAATAAAAAGTAACTTTATTTAAAAAAAATCATACCTGTACAATCTAATATTATGACTTTTACACAACCTGTTATTAACATGTCCTTTATTCTTAAATCACTTCACTTACTCAATTTGACAGCAACTCAGAAAGTGTACTACACATTTTTTAAATTTATTCATCTTGAAGTCATTATTGCTTTAATGAGGTCAATTTCTGTTGTACAATTCATTTTTGAAAATAGTTTTTTTTACTGTTGCCCAATGATTTTCAATTGGGTTTAAATCTGGGGAGTTACCTGGCCACAGGAGCACTTTAGTGTTTTGTTCTTTGAAAAATTTCTCCACTTTTTTGATGGTGGCACAAAATCTTGTTGGAACACTCCGTTGCTTTGTAGGTATTGATTTGAAGTTGTTGCAACCCTTTCCTTCAGAATCTTAAATATATCCTTCACTTTTCAACATTCTATTTACTGGACATATTGAACAAGAACTTTTAAATGTTGTGAAACAACACCAAAACTACTCTCTGAGAATGTTTAACTGATTGTTGGATATGAGCCAGTCATGTACTTTCATCTGACACTTTTCTAATGTTTGGAGCCCTTTCTCCCTAAACACAAAAATGTAACTTGTTGGAAAACATGATATTTTTCCAGTCTTCATTGGTTCAATTAGCATGTACTTTGGCCCTCAAGAGCCATTTTTTGCTCATTGCTGTTGTTAAAAGCTGCTTTTTAACTGGCTGATGCAATTTTTTATGAGTTTTTCATCAAGCTGCCAGAAGTTGGCATCTAAAAGTTGTCACATGTAAGTCTGTTCCACTGGCTGCTAATTCTCCATTTAGCAGGCAATTTTTTTTTTTTTACAGCAGACAATTTTGGATCAAGTTTACTTTTTCTCACTAATAACTGATCCTGTGTTGGAGAAGTTATTCTTTTACAGCCACATTTGTCTTTCCTTTGAGGTGAAAAAGAACCAGTTTCTTTAAATTGTTTAAAAATAGCATTCACACTCCCTAGTCCAACTCCATACTCACAATCTAATTGTTGTCATTCTGCAAAAAGAAAAACTTTACAAAGAGAAAAAATTTTGAAATGCTTTCTTAGAGTTATTTCCAGTGTTATACTGGATATCCCACAAGGAAACCGACATATTTCACAGTTGTATTCCTCTCATCAAAATAATGAAAAAAGTTCACATAAACATAGGTCTGAAAATGCTTCATTAGTGAGTTACGACTAGCAAATGATTTTGCCCAGATTCAGCTCTCCTGGTGAAAGGTCTTACTGAAATTTTTCAGATATTAATTATAAGGCGAAATTAATGGTTTTCTATGATTTTTTACCTGAAAAATTGAATAAAATAGGTTCCAGAACTGTATCTCCAGTACCTTTCATGATATCCAAGGTAGAACTGAAATATTTATTGCCTGGAAATGTTTTTTTGGTTTGCAATACAATAAATTTGTCAAATGACTAATAAATGCATAAAATTTATCAACAAAACTTGTAGAAAATTTGATTTTAAAAATAGCAATGTAAATAATGCCAATAAAAATCAAATTTTACTGAAGAAGAAACAGAACAAAAAAAGTTGAAAACACAGTTTTTTTCTGATCCACAGCTTACACACAATTTAATTTAGAATATTTATCATTTTATTTAAATATAATATTTCTTTTGTTTATTTAATTCAATGATTCTAATTAAAGCGTGCACGCATACCATATTTAATTCACGTTGTTGTGGCAGTACTAGCAACGATGGTCTGCACTAACTAAACTAATGTAATTACACAACTTACATACAACAAATTTTGCTTATACAGTCGACAGACTGATGTAGCTGCAAGGCTTAACGCACTAGGTACCGAGTCAACCAAGCAATCGAGTTCGACATCCAGCCAGACCAAGTTACTTTTTTACAATTTAAATATTATTTAATATTTATAATTATGCAATGTAAATATTATTTATTTAATTCTTCTTTATTTAAATAATTAATTATAATTAATAATTTAATTCTTCTATTTCTGCTCATCTGTAACGACCAACACAGCAGAAAACTACAAAGCTTTTTTTGGGGTGGGGGTGTGATTTTACAAAAATAATTTCTTTCAAGTATTGTTATTTTTTAATTGTTAACAAATGTAGTTACGAAAAATATGACCTTAATTAGGTGAAATCTCAAGATACTGAGGGTGACCTTGCTCTACAGCCTCTTCCCCTACCTTTTAAGTTGAAAATTTAATGGCATCAATCCCCATATATAGAAGTAATCTAACCAATTTTGGTAAAAATTAGACCAGTAGTTCTGGAGATACAAGGTGATTTTGAGGCCAACACTGAACACATATGTACATATGAACATTAACATCCGGAAAATTTCTATCTGGTTTTCTGGGTTCCATAGGTATCAAAACGTCAAGATCCAGTGAAAACCGCATATGCCCAAATTGGACAGTACTTTCCCTTCTAAAGTTACAACTCTGCTATAGTGCTATCCAGACAGGAAAGTAATAAATAACGACTTGCACAAAAAAAATTGTATTTAATTTTGTTTTATTTTTTTTTAATTTAATTTTCATACCTTACTGATACTCTTCAAAATGATCTCATTGATAGTTTATGCAAAATCTCCTGTGATGTAAAACTTCAAAGGAGGCTTTTCTAATAGTATCACAGTTCTTAAGTTGTTCAAAATTGTTTAAACTGCGGTTTAATAATTCCTTTTTGGAATTAACATTTTTCTAAACAAGTTCTTTTAAACCCAAAGGTATAAAGTCCGAGGGATTTAAATCGGGGGACCTAGGAGACCAATTAATTGGCCCACCTCAACCAATCCATCTCCTCAGAAAACTTAATTTTAAATGCTGTCTAAAGGATTGTGAATAATGAGATGTTGCACCGTCATGTTGGAATAACATTTGCTGTCTTTTTTCAAGAAGTACATCAAGCAAAACTAACAATTGATTTTTTGTTTAAATCTTTAAAACGAGAAAGAAAATTTTGAAAAATAAATGGTCCAGTTAACTTGTCCCTAATTATACCACACCATACATTTATCAAAAATTGGGTTTGAAAGTTCGACTCTTTAATTGCATTTGGATTTTCAGTTGACCACCTGTGACTATTACTCAATTTTTGTATTCCAATTCTTGTAAAAATAGATTCATCTTAAAATAAAATACAATGAGCAGTATTTCAATTTTCATGTACCCATCAACCAAAATTTAATCTTAATATATTGCTTCCTGGTTGAAGATGTTGAACAGTTTGTAAATGATAAGGAGAAAAGTTCTCTTTCCCGTTCGATATGAAATTCAGCAAATGCTGAGTGAAGAACTGCGCTGTTATTATTTGAATGATATTTTCTTGTTCAAGTTCAGGCTATTCTACACGTCATACAAGCAACAGTTGGAAAAGATCCATTAATTCATAGGTTATTGAAAACTAAGTAAAATGTTTCGTGAGTAGGTATTCTTCTATTCGGAAATCTTTGTTCATATTTTTGATTTGAAAATTTGAATGACTTCTCATTTTTTTAAAAAAAGCACAAATACTTTATGCGTACATACAAATCATAAGAAGCTCATGTACACAACACAAATCACAGATACGAGAATAGTTATGATTAATAATAAGATAATTGATGAATAGCTGTACAATAACTTTGATTTTAATTTTTTTCTGAAAAGAACAGTGCTGCCAACTTTAGGTTTTCAATACTTAAAGAACTTCAATGGTATTCTTGAAATCTTGTTTTTACAGAATGTTTTAAAACAATTTTGAATAAGTCATTTCATTTATTTTTTGTTCTGTTTTATCTTCAGTAAAATTTATTTTTCTTAAACATTTATTTGATTTTTATTGGACTTATTTACATCACTAATTTTAGAATTAAATTCTTTACAAATTTTGTCAATAAATTTTTCAGTTTTACTTCGGATATCATGAAAACTACTGGAGATATAGTTCTGGAACTTACTTTATTTAATTTTCCGGGTCAAAAACCATAGAAAACCATTTATTTCATCTCTCAATTAACATCCTAAATACTTCAGTACAACCTTATTTCACCGGGGGAACTGAATTTCGAGCAAAATCTTTTGCTTGCCGTAACTCACTAATGAAGCGTTTCCAGGCCTATGTTTATGTGAATTTTTTATTATTTTTAAATTAAATAGGTTGTAATAATAATAATAATAATAATAACAGTAACAATTTTAAAATAGGTTGTTTTATGAGAGGAATACACTTATGAAGTATGTCAGCTTCCTCATGATATACTCTGTATATCACAGAACTAAAAATACAAAAGTATGATTTTGTAACATAATATGAAATAAATTTTCATTAAACACTATTTACAACATGAAATTTGCTAAATAACCAAAGAACAATAATCTCACTTACATAGACAAATAATGGGTTTAGTTAAGCAGTGTAGCCGCAGCATAGAAATAAACAAAAAATTCCCTGCATCCGGATTAATTTGCACGCTACTGTATTTTTTCTTGTTAGTGAAATGACAATTTTATCTTTTGTTTTCATGTTATTTTAAAGATATATTAATTATGGATACGAATGCAATCTTTCATTTCAACGACATGAGTAGAAATTAGATAATAAAATTATTAATGTCTACACTTATTATTTATATTCAGGAGAATTATTCTTCTGAAATAAGCAATGTAAGTAATATTCAAGTTTTTTTGGAACAAATTAAATATTAAGTATTAGTAAGTTTCCAGACTAAGCTTAAAATAATTATTAGTCCAGAAGTGACTGAAATAGACTGTAACAACATGTACTGTCACATACGTAATGGATAACTGAATGATAACAAACATAATCATAAGCAATTGGTGATTAAAAAAATCCCACCAAAAGCATAAATACCTAATATCATATCAGGATGTGTGGGAATGACTATTGTCACTCATTTATGTTTGGCAGGATGTCTGGAACATCTTCCCTTGAAAAATGTCAAATGTTAAATTTCAAATTTAAGAAGCTTAAATTTCAGTTCTATAAAGTATTTCAAATAAGTTGTCATAACAGTGGTTTGTTCAAATAGCTTACAAAATAAAATATCTAAATGTTTAAAGTAATAGTAAATGTGTAATGAGAGAGGTATAAATTTATTAACCTTGTAATATATGTATTTTTTTTAACAAACGTGTGAGTTAGTGGCTTGAACAGTTTAATTTTAGATTTACTGGTTATTTAAACTTGATGTGGTAATCAGTTACTTTCTTATTGTGTATAATCTTTCTGTTACAGACTGTATGCTGTGTCGTATTTTCAGCAATAATCTATATCATGAGTGGTCAGCCATTAGATGGAACTAGATTTAGTATGTTCACAGTAATCAGCTTATTGGTTGTTTTTATTGCTCAGAGTATTGGTTTTATGATTGGTTCTGTCTTTAATGTTGTGGTAAGAAACAGACTTATTTATTAAAATAAAAATTAATCAATGCATTAACTTGTGATAAGTTAGAAATTATGGTAACAGGTTCAAAATATAAATAGGAAGATATAATTATTACATACCAAAATATAATCGCTATAAATATTATTTTTGAAGTGTTACTGAAGGTTAAATGTTAGCTTTTTCTGTGAATTGTTGACAGATTGAGGCCTAGATGTACGTGTTAAATTGTAGGATTCTAGGTTCCTCATTCCTGTTGCTTAGTTATAATTTTTATTTAGTTCTAATTAGGAACACCCTTTAGACTCAGGATCTTACATCGTTACATAGTTACATGTACACTGTCACTTCAAGAATAATTGATACAGCTACCTATAGAAATAAGTACAGCTGAAACACATATCAAAAGACTTCAGATTCTTACTACTCACACACTTGACAATAATTGGTGATTTATGATTTTATGAGTACCATATTAAACAATCATTAATGAGATTTGCAAATACATAGCAGTGCCTGAAAAAGTGAGGTTTCTCTTTAATGAAAATTTTATTTTCATCTTTATTTAAATTAGTTTTTACTACACCATCTGCAGTTTAATCCTTTTTTTGTAGCCTAATGAAGAAATAATAAATAGAATTATTATTTAATGATTATTATGCAAGACTTAACTTTCACTTTCTTTTATAATTGCCGAGATTAGATTTTGAATTTTTTAGTAACATAAAATTGCTGAAACAATTCGAATTGTTACTATAGTGTAAAGCACTAAGAAAATAAAATGTCCAGCATGCACACTGCTTCATCTATACTATTATATGAAAAGGAAGAGAGTTTCTGTTGTTTCTTGACTTAACTGAAAAGATTTTTAGATATATCTCATCTCGAAAAAAAAGTATATATATGTAGTAGTGGTTTGAACTGAATGATTCTAATCAGTCGAATGATTAATATTACAAAAATAATAGGATTAAGTTAATTAAATAAAATAATATTAAATTTAAAAAATCTGTGCTTAACAACAATGAGTTTTTTGTGGGGACTGTGTGTGAGGCTAAAGTGGTGAGGTATGCGAGCACCTTGTAGAAAGCTACACCAATCATTTACCATCAACTGATAACAAACAGAGTACCCCTGGAGTGCTGTGTTAGAAAACAAATTTAGGAATACTCTAATATATAAAGCAAGATACTGTATTTATTCTGATAAACTATAATTTACAAAAATTTACTTTGTAAAAAAAATATATAGATTCTTACAAATAGTGAAATGAATTTATACTTACTTTTAAACTCTGTGCTTTTATATATATATATAATATATATATATATATTTATTGAAGTCTTGCTTTGATTTAATACCTTATTTGATGATGAGTTTCAAACAATTTTATTTTTTCATCTTGAAGATAATAACTACCATTCATCGTTTATTTCGTTTAGATGATTGCACTACCACCCATTGATGTGATTAAGATAAATCATTTGACAACTTTCATAAAAGTTTGTTTAGCTGTTCAAAAGTTATCAGGGTTGCAGACAAATATACATAAATTTGAACCCAATACATTTATGTGTAACTTGGAGATTAATTTATCATTTATCACACAAGCTCAACATTTGAGAATGAGAATATAAAATAGAAATTTTATAGCTATAGCTAGTGGAAAATGCTAAGTTCTGGATTTTTCATTGCTATTATAACATTTCTTTTCAACTGAAAATATTTTCTAGTGTTGAATGAAATTGTATTCCTTAAAAACACATCGTTTGCATACCTAATTTTTCTCCTTATGTTAAATTAAAAAAGAAAAACTAATCAGAGTTAATGTCAGGCAGAAAAATATCAGGGACATTAAGAAAAAATCATGTGCCGGCCTCATTCAGTTTAATTTCTTGAGTCTTACTTCTTAATCAAAATTACTTATGTTTTATTTTTATTTTACTTTTTTTTTAAATGTTTATTTCTTTTATTAAATTATTATTTTTTTAAATTTTTATTTTCATTTATTTTTTGCTTTTGTTAGAATGGAACATTTATTGGACCAACATTACAAGTGCCAATGATGATGTTTTCTGGTTTTGGTGTAAGTTTGCGTGATATTCCACGGTACCTACATTGGGGTACATATCTTAGTTATTTACGTTACAGTCTTGAAGGATATGTAGCTGCAATTTACGGAATGGATAGAGAAACACTTCCATGCGACATATATTACTGTCATTATAAATATCCTGAAAAATTTATGAGAGAGATTGCAATGCGTGGTGATCAGTTTTGGAATGATATTTATGCTTTATTACTTACATTAATTATTACAAGAGTTTTTGCATATTTACTTCTAAGATGGAGGATTCAATCACTTCGATAATACTAAATACGAATGAATTTTTTGGCGTGTAAAAAAATATTCCATTGTGTTTTGTGTTGTAAAAGTTTAACTATGCTATTTTCATCTGTGCAAAATCAAATCAAGCATATTTGAATTTCATTTTAATGATAGATCATTCCATATTTGAAGGTGGTGATGATTATTTACATGACATTATTTTTCTTTAACAAAAGAAAACCAGAATGTAATAATGTATTAGTCACAGTACATATGATGATGGATGTATGATGAGTACCACATCTAGTAAGAATACAGAGTATGAGTACATTTTACTACAGATTTAAGTATCTTGCTGATGGATATGGGAGTGTAAAGAGATTTTAATGAAATACAAAATGGTATATTTATTGGTAGATATTTCATACATCCTAGAATTATTAGAAAAGTTCCTGGAATTCGATAAGCCTTCACTCACTAACTGTTGTGAGATGCACTAGCTGCCCTTAGACCAACATTAAGCACATGTTTGACCTACATTAGGCACAACATGACATGTTTGATGTTCTAATTCACATTCAACTCTATTCATTTAATCTTTTCATAGCTTTCCATTAATGGTTAGCAAACTTTAAACAGTTTACAGAAAACAATAAAAAGTGTGTGTGTGATGCTGATCCCATCTTTTATAGCATTGTTTATGTAATAGCCATTTTTTTTTCTCTTTCTATTGTTCATCACAGAGTATTTTTCCAGATATATTGCGGCAACCCATTCATTAAGTAAAAACCATTTTTATTAATTTCAAACCACTTTGCCTACAATCATGTAGTTTCCCGTGTAATCTTTCAAATGATTGAAACAATGTTCAAATGTATATTTTTCGATAATACATTTTCTTTTATCTTTTCTAATACTAGAACAACCATGTTGTTCTTGTTTTAGTGCACAGAAGAATCAGAAGCACATCAGTGCAAGTTATGACAAAAAACTAATGCATTTTTTTTTTTAACTAAGTTAATATTAACTGTATGAGTTATGATTACTTGTTTATTGTAATTCACATGTATTCAGGTGTTTTTTAATTTACATATTTTAGAATCTCTATAAATTCTCTGTTTTTTAAATAAGTTTTTTAAATATACTTAGTATTTTTTTTTTCTCTTTATTTTATACAATTTCAAAACATGGTGCAAAGGCAGATACAGATTGGTAAATAACTATTCTTTTCATCTCAGACCATCCATTCATAAAATATAGCCTTTAACTAAAACAAATCACTCCACAATTTTTTTCTAAAACCTAGTTTGCTATTCTGTAAAAACATAAAAGAGAAGAGAAGAGTACTACCACGTAAATTATTTCAGTGCATATTGAAGGTATTGTTATCTGACAATATGTATTATTAAAGATATTTTTGCTAAGTTGTTTAGTTTAAGAATTTTAGATTTTTATGAAAATTAATATTTATGATAAGAACTTTTTTTATTTAAATTATGATAATGAATTTTGTTCCTTCATTAGTCTTTATTTCATTCTCAGCTTATAATTCTATTGTAACTTACCTCCTGTTTCTGCTGGTTCAAAACTGAACTATCATTTCTAATTTTATTAATAGGTGGTTTCCTAGATGTGCTCTCTTATTTTTTCACATTGTTTCCTTTTTTAATTCTTTATTATTATTAGTTACTATATATATTTGTGATAATTTATTAAAAGATGTATACATGTACAGTGTTTATATTTTTATTTTAACTCTTTTGGAGTTAATTAGGTAGCTGGCTATTTTTTACTTTTATCTTTTACTTACTTTTAATAAAAATTTAATGAATGTTTTAAAATGTTAAAAAAAAGCAATAAATATTAATTTTTTAGTGTAACTGAGTTTATCAAAAACTGGAGCATTGTTTTTGTCATGATACAGTGATTTTATTAAATATTTAGAGAAGTGACATGGTAACAAAAAATAGTGCCCTATAAAGTACATTTAACAAAAAAAAAAAAACACACTTATTGTGTATATATATGTTTACTTAAATTTCCATTGCCTTTTTTATTTTGTTAATTTTGATCCTTGTTCTTTCTTAGAATCATTATGAATGTTACTACATTTTTTTGAGTCTGTGTTAAAGTTTTTTTCAGTTTTACATGTAAATTTTAAGATTATATGATAAAGATGTATGATGCCAATTCATGGACTACTTCGACCTTTATTTAATGCTAGATATCTGAAACAAAATTTTTTTGAAAGCATTAGAAAAATTTATATTTTTCTATAACTGATTCACACCAGAGGTTTATTTTCATACTGTTACAGAGACAGTCTCATTCTAGGCATAGTTCAAGGCATCCACACTAGTAGCAAACAGATTTCAGTCAGACCTCGCTGAAAGATGAGTGCTATATTCAAAATTTTTATAATTTAAAAATTTTACTCATCCTAAATTTGAATACGTTAAGAATTTTTCAGACAGCAAAATTTAGTTATTTAAAGGAATAATACATAGAAAATAGCATTTGAAATTTCAGTAACGTATTTATTTTTTAAGTTGGTCTTAAAAATTTAGTATTCATTTTAAACAAGATAATAAAATAAAATATTCTACAATTACTTTTTAAAATAAATAGTTGTGAATTATTATATACTGCAATCAAAACGGTTCATGTAACAAAAGAAATGAAACTGAGAAAAATAAACTAATAATGTAGATTATTAATTCAAGAGGTAGTCTGTTATCAAAAACCTAGATTTTTTTCTTATTCATTTGTTGCCGTTTAACAACAGATTATCAGTCAGGGTACATACTAATCTGAATCTACTGCTATACTTATTGCTACTTACTCAAATCTACCAGTACATTTTGTACTTTATAGTAGTAGATTGGGAAAATTAAAAACTACAGAAAAAATGTGTAAAATATTTTAGAATCTTTATGCACTTTTTATGTTAAAATATCACTAACTTAAATCACTGATTGAGCAAGTGTTTGACATAATCGCTGATCTGTTGTTTTGACATCTTTTGCCTGATGTCAGAAGATCCAAAAACCACTTTATAAATGATAATTAGGCTTCCAGTTTGTTGTAGGGTGTAAACTTAAAAAACGTATTTTTTTTTAAAATGACAGCTAATTTTTTTAAAAACTTAAAGCAAGTGCACACTTGATTCATAAAAATATGCAGTCCTTTGTCTGATTTGTAGACTAAAATTTTCATGTAAATCATCACTAAAAAAAAATAGTAATAAGCCCTGGTGTAAATGATGTTATTTAATAAGTTGTGTGTCTTTGCTGGAGTGAGATCAAAAGGTATGGTAAACCTATTATTCCCAAATTTTATTTCCATACACTTTGGGTATGGAAAAACTCTTTAAGTGTCCAAAGTTCTGTTATGAATCACATACAATTGAAATGATTGATGCATTAGAAGCTATGCTATAAAAATTAATCTACTCTTATCATATTCTGATCAGTAGTAATTAGTCGACAAGAATCATAGTTAAACATTTTAGGTCTTACTTATTGCATTTGCTAAACATACTCACAAGAGGTTGCTTTATAGCATTTAATTTATTTAATTATTAGAGCAGGACAATTGAAAAAAGTTATTTTATTGGTGGTGTAATATGTAATACATTCAGTTCATCATTAATTTGATTCATAACGTGCATTAATAAGGGTTGTATTGCACATTTATAATTGGAATGGATTTGTTTTATGCTCAATAAATTTTATTATTTTAAATATTTAATTTTATGCTCAATAAAATTATGTATGTTACCTATTATTTATTATATTTTGATATTAAAAAAAAAACTTATATTAGTTAATAATATTTGTGTATGTATGTGTTAATATTACCATATTAATAAATTAATTTAATCATTCCACATATTTTTAAATTATGGCCTAAAAGATGTGCAATATGAAGATAAAGTTTTATAATTTGTAAGAATAGAAAAAACAAAGAATGTAACATTATTATCTACTCTTAAAAAAATGTGCAATATAAATAATGCAATATAGATATTATTATTTAATTATTAGTATTTATTTTTTTATTTTATATATATCTTAGGATAATTTTTCTGTCTTAAGGTTTTTTTTTATATATTAGACTTGATAAATAAAACATTATACTAAATAAATCTTTTTTATAAAATTGATGATTTTTTTTATAATTTGGTTTCTTTAGAAGTTCCCTTATAATAATTAATTACTTTTCTATTTGAACTAAGATTGTTCAAGAAGTTGGTAATGTTGTCTATAATCTCTATCCAAAATACCTGAAATCATCAATTTCAGCATTTTTTTAATCTATTTTACCTCACTTCTCCTCTCAGAGAAGCACCTTGGTGGTTACAGCATCAGTGCCTTTCTCTTCTTTGTAATCTATTTTTCTTCATTTCATCTGTTTCATTTTTATGACTTAAAAAGATTTCAAAAAACCTGAAATTATCATATAAGTAAAAAAAAGTATGAGATTCTACCATCATCTATCTATTATATTCCAACAGGATAGCATTTTCCAATTATTTGTAAACAGATATGTTTTTGTTTGGATGAAAGAAAACTGCCATTAAAGAGAATGAGCAGTAATCGATTGCTGATTTTACGTGATAAAATATTTTTTAAGGTTAGAGCTGCATCATTTTGCAAATCCATTCTAGGATTATACTGTAAAAGATAAACTACGATAAATTATTTGTTAATAATCTACATTATGTTACTGATATTATTATTTTGGCTTTTTTTTTCAATATAATTATTATTAATAAAATTGTTTTCTAAGCAGTTTTAAATATTTTTCATATGGATAAAATAGCACATTCAGGCACTAGTCTTACAGTAATTTTCATTTACCCTTTCTTCTAATTATATTCTAGATAAAACAGAAATGATGAATAAATAAATTCTGTTATTGCTTTTTTTGCAAAATGTATTTTTTTCTTGAACTTAAATCAAAACATTCTGTGTGTTGCAACTCAATAAGCTTACTCTTAAGGATTCAAATCTATTCTCAAGACAGACTATAGCTCAGTGATTTTATTTAGTTTGTAGAAATCATTTTCAAAAAAAAGTCTTCAAATAAAATTAAAAATTAAAAACAGCGATCTAACAGAGAATAAGAAAAATAATTTTTCACATATGGATTGACTTTTATGATTTGAATTCAGCAGGTAATCAACATTATTATATTACTGTAAAATGGTTGTCATATTTTGCTGATAACAGACTTATTGTGCCCATATCCATTGTTATGAGTTTAAGATAATTCTGTATAGATTAACATTTAAAATGAATTTCCTTTTCTGGGAGAACATTGAATTAATTGACTTTTTCACTATATACATTAGATTATCTCCGAGTTAACTGCAGTGTTGCATAATGTTTCACGACAGAAGGTAATTTTATGATTTTATTGTATCTTCTCATTTTTTTTTTGAATATGATCTATACTAAAAGCCTGAGATACAGGAGATATCATAATCCATTATGTTAAAGAAAATAACCATGTTTGAAGAATTATATACAGAGTGTCTGGGCTAAAGGTACCCAAAAGCATCAGATTTTATTAAGAACCAGTTAATATAATTTAATCATTTTTTTTTTTTTAATAATCACAGCAACTCACCAAGTTTTAATGTAGGTTAGTCAAGTTCAATGTGTGCATCTTTTGTAGCTCAGCAGACATTTAGATGATAAATGTAACTCTAGGAGCATTTGCAGCATTATTAGACCAACAACTTCAAAAATTCTCTGTTTTAACTTGTCTAAATCTTAAACTTTTCTTTGAAACTAAATCACAACTTTTAATAAATCCCCAGATAAAAAAATTCCAAAAAAGTGATATCTGAAGATCTAGGTGGCCATGCAGTTGGATCTCCTCCTTCGATCCAACATCTGGGAAAAGTGTTCAAGAACATTGTAACATCTCAATGAAAGTTTGGTGGAGCACCATCTTGTTGCAAACTGAAGCCTGCAGGAATCTGAGGAACAGCAAAGTTCTCAATCATGTCAAGGTATGATTTGTCGAGATAAGGTCCAATCACTGTAGGCTCCATGAAAAAAATCGACTGATGTCAACATTTTTGTACAGTCCTAACTAGACACTGACTTCCAGTGTGCTTTTCCAGTGCGTGCCCTTTTCATTTTCGATTACTGTATGGCAGTTTTCAGTACCCCAAATTCGACAATTGTGTCTGTTAACTTTCCCTAATTTATGAAAGGTTGTCTCATTATTACATGACAACATATCAAGATAATTAAGATTTTTTCGACAAGGTGCATTACATCTGCAGCAAACTGATATCATAGGTAGCGATCATTTGGTTTAATCCAGTAAGTTAGTTGTAAAATGTACACTCTCAAACAGAGCTCTTATGAACAATGGAACTAGGAATTTGCAGTTTGTGACTAGCCTGTGTAATTAACATTCCAGGAATGGCAGTGAATGCATTGTGTACACAATCCACAATCTTGTCATTAACTGAAACTTTTGGATGATTTCCAGTTTGTGAAACCAAGCTTTCAGTCCCCCACTGAAGTCCATGTCGTATCAACTGATGAATAGACCTGGATGTAGGAAGATAGATATTCCATTCAGATTGTACATGCGTAACTGATTGAAACTCTGCTAACCAAAGCATGCACTGAACCTTCTTTTGTGAAGTCCACATCTTGACTGACTACAATTGCATTGTGAGTTGGTTTGTCTGTGCATGTGTATTCTGCTGACCTTGAGAGTATATAAAACAAATCTTGGAGATATTTCCTGTCAAGTGAGCCTATGTTTTAAGAGATTATAGTGTTGGGTTTTCTAAATGCAGGCGATTTACTTTTGGATACCTTTAGCCCAGACCCCCTGTATAGACAATTTTTTTTTTATAAACTGATTGAAAAAATAAGTTTTGTGCTATAACAAAACAGTTATTGTAAGTTCCAAATTTATTTAAAGAAAACTTGCAGGTATTAATAAAAATTATGCATATAAAATAAAAATACCCCCTTTTTCTTTTTTTCACCTGTTTTACTGATTACCACATAACCAGTATTATGTATTAAAACTTTCATTAAAAAATAAATTAAAAATTACTTTTTAAGATTATAATGTTTAACTGAAAACATTGACATGATAACATTTAATTGTAATAGTAACATGATTGTAAATTCTACTTTTTTAATTAGTGATTTGTCTCTTGATAAAATTAGAAAATATTTATTTTGCACCAAAATATTTGCTATGAAAATGATACTATGGTATGTACATAGTTTTACCATTAATTTACAGTATGATTGGAAAGGCGGTTGGAGGGGTTTTCCATTAAAAATTGAGAGAAACCTGAACAGTATGCTAAAGTGATCACAACCCTATTAGTAAGCATTAGTTTCAGAAAAAAGTGCCCAAACAGACCCTGTGTCATTTCTGATGATGATCAACATGAGCTGAAGTGCAAAAGTTTATTAGATCCATAAAAGCTATAGAATATTACATATTTTTATCTTTTTCTTTGTTTAGCATGGATCTAGCTAGTAAATATTGTTTTTTGTTCATGAGCATGGTTATGTAAATTTTAGGTAGGACATGAGTTTTATGGCACATTACTTGTAACTTTAATAATTATGGCACCTCAAGAAAATAATATGAATAAAAGCAGATTGAACAAATAATTATTTCCACAATTTTTTTGTATTATGGTAGTGCTTGCAAAAATGTTAAAATCCCAGAATCATTTCTTATTTGTAAGAATATTATTATGTACCTCCAGCTGCAGATTAATCAACTGATATAGTTTCTCAATCATATAAATCAGTTTGTTCTATGACCTTTACCAGTTAATGTTATATTGTCATTTCATGTGTTTACTCTACACCGTTCAAAGATATGTTTTTGACAATCATACATAAGCATTGCTTGTATATCTTTTTATGTTATTTCGCAAGTGGCTGCATTGAACTTACTCAGTCTTAGCTTTACATTCAGGCCAGCTAGTTAGTGTAGCAGTTGTCAACCCAGTCAGGAATGCTTGTTGAAATGGGAGATTAAATTCGCAGAGCATGTGTTCAATTGTAAACTAATATGCCATAACTGACAGAAGCTTTTTGTTCACAGGTAGCTATGTAGACCCCTTGACATAAAGATGATACCAAAATGTACAATGTGTCACCTGATTGAGGTCTCGACTCTTAGTGATCCACATTGTTTAGGCAGGTAATAAGAATGCATTTAAAATGCAGGGTGGGATCTGATCTGTAAAGGCTGTCTTAAACTTGAATCTGCTTGTAATAGTACCCTCTGCCTCTTCAGTCCAGAACTGGTACCTTACCATCTAGAAGGTGTCCTTGGACAAGCTTATACCTTGTACTTTATGGTAAGTCACTCAGAGGAGTGGTTCTGCCTCGTATAATGAGTTGACTAGACCACTGGTCACAGTCATTGGTGAACTTCAAATCATCCCATCAGTTACTAATTCAGCATACCCTTGAGCGAGCATGCTGAACTTTAGGAGTGTCTGTGGAGATGCACGGTACTAAATTAATTTTTACGATGAGTGGGTAGTAGTAAGAGGATTTCCTGTAACCAACCATGTTAATAACTTCACTACATTCCTCAGGTAACATACTAACCATGTAAGTGTGCATAATTACACTCTAAGTTATGCTGGCAATTTAGGTATTACAAATAGGTGCTAAGGAAATGATAAAAGCGCTATATGGTTTGGATCACATTCATTTTATTGTAATGCCATCCTCATGACAAAGCCAAAAAGATGATTATTCACTTTCTGGATTCTGGCTTTCAGTAAAGATGTGAACAGTAGCGTAAGTTTCATCATTAAGAGGTTACACCTTAAATAATGATAACATCAGTATGCTTTGTCCATTTGTGTTAATCTTTCAAATTTTAATTAATTGCATGATTTATTTTTGGTCATGATTTCTAATCGAAAAAAAATTGCAATGAGTTCTCCATTGAAGTAAATGATAAAATTTACTTTATTACATAAAACAGTAGATGTACTTTTTTTTTATTAAATAAAACTTTTGCCTCTTTATTAAAATGAAACATTTTTTAAAAAACAGCGTGTCAAGTTTTGGTCATAATGAAAGTAGTTTAAAAAAAATTTTAAATCAGTATTTTGAACGACCATTGATATAAAAATATTACAGATTTTATTGTGGGTACACTGAGTAGTTTACATAATAAAAAATTATTTTATTTCCATTAAAATACAGAAATTTTTTTTAATTTTTCATATCTTGATTTGGTCTTGACCGAGAGAACTTAATCTCACACAATGGATAGGCAAAATCTGTTGTCTATCTACATGAATAGTAACAAATTATAATTTCTTACATAAATGATGTGTGAACACATTGAACTTTTACTAAATCAACAAATTTTTCCACATTTGTTAAATGAAAAGACATTTTTAAAAACGAAATTTGGTTCAGTCATATTGAGCATGACTTCAAATAATAAATCGATATGTATTGTTTTTCTAAATAAATTATAAAAATGTTTAGATAAAAAGGCACATTGGTTTAATTCTTTTACTTCTTCATTTACAGTCATATTGCATACCTGTACAGTATGCTAGTTGGGCCAAATTTAATATGTCAAGGTTTTTACAGATCTTGACATCTCATGATCCCATTAAAAAAAAAAAAACAATTTTAGCATTGAAAAATTCTGAAAGGATGTAAGTGTGTATGTTGGCCTGTTTTTTTTTTTTTTTTTTTGTGGATCTCTTCAGACTAAATAAACCAATTTGGATGAAATTTGGCATGATGTATATTGAGAGGCACTAATGTAATTTAATTTTGGTTTCAATTAGTCAAGGGGCAGGGAGATATGAACATCATGGGTCTGTCTAGTATTTCAAAATTTTATTCAAAGAGTAGGAAAATTTTTCACATAATTTAGTCCTCCTTAGTTAGCTAAGATACTTCCTGATGGTTTTTGCTCTTATCCAAACTACATGAAAAGGTGAAGGTAAAAAAGATTTTTTTAGATTACATACTTTTTAAAACACTTTTTTAATTGTAATTGTTTGGTTACTAATACGCAGCAGGACAATTTGCATAGTAAGTAAATTACACTATTAGTTTAAATTCTTCGTTTTTCTGTCTATATTTCATTCATATATTATGACTGCATTCGTATTAAAAAAAAAATAAATAATACCCGATGAGGTCGGGCAAGTAAAACAACTGTTTGGCGGAATTATCGTTTACTAAATGTTTGAGTATTTTTCTGATAACAAAAAAATTTTTTTCTCAACAATTATAATTACAAATTACTTATAATTATATTTTCTTGACAAAAGCACGTGATAAGGGGTTCCTTAAGGAACCCACAAAATAAGTAATACGCAATAAATAGTTGAAAGTAAACTTAAAATTCAATATGAAATTCCAAGCCCAGTCATAAATGATAAAATATTAATTTCAACACCACATAGTCCACAAAAATAAACATTAATAAGGAAGAATAAAAAGAAAGAGTAGTAACAAAGAAATTTGTTACGACACCACTAAACTTGATGGTGTTAGATTCCAAACTGTTACGCAGATCCAAGTCGAGTATATGGACTTGCCTCAACCGTTGGACGTCCCTGCTGTTATCGAGTAGACTAATTGCAAAGTGGTTTACGTGATTCAAAAGCCTCCCCAGGTATTTGACACTGCGCTATCGTGCAATCTCACGAACCGACGGGAGCTCCAGATTATCGTGATCTCATCATTCCGCGTGAACCATGGCCCTTCGGCAATCATCCTCGCTACTTTGTTCTGGAATCTTTGTAAATTTCCATACTATTAGTACTAGCCGTTCCCCACAATTCTACACCGTACGTCCAGATTGGACGTAGCACAGCCTTATAAATTAAGATCCTGTTGGATAATGTGAGGCCTGATTCCCTCCGTAGCAACCAGTTAAGTTCCCTGTGCCTTGCGTTCAGTTGTTTCCTCTTCTCGTGACACTTCCAGGTCAGACGCCGATCCACGTGAAGTCCCAGGTCCGCACAGTCTCCGTTTGCAGGATTAAGACACCATCAAAGTACACACCGAGAGAGTCACCCCTCCACATGGCGAATGTGATTTGCCTCGACTTACCTTGATTAACCTTAACCCTCCACTTTTTCTCATACGCACGGTCTAGAGCCATTTGTAGATCCTGCTAGGCTAGGCCAAGGTCTTCGTTAACGGCCATGACAGCACGATGAACGTGGCGACAATGAAATCCTCCAGGGCCGGAATTTCCGCAGCGAATATGGAATATAACACAGGGCCCAGTACAGAGCCCTAGGGACACCCAACCCAATCTCAACGAATTTTGAAAACTCGTCATTACATTTCACCAGAGCGAAACGCCCCTCAAGATAATTCCGCAAGGCTAACAAGAAGGGGTGAGGAAGCTGTAGTTTTAACTTGTAGAGCAAGCCAAGTATCCATACCTTATCAAAGGCCTGTTGGATGTCTAAGAACGCCGCCGAGCAGAATTTCCTTTCCTCCAGACACCACTGATGACCCTACGGAATTGTTTGATTGTGGAATGGTCACACCTGAACCCAAACTGGTGGTACGGAATTATCTGCTTATTCTCCAACACTGGCTGAAGCCTGTGCAGTAGCAGCTCCTCAAACAATTTAGATAAGATCGGTAATAGGCCAACTGGTCTGTAAGAAGATACTTCCTGTGCAGGCTTCCCTGGTTTCTAGATCATCACCACCTACGACACCTTTCATTCTGCTGGAAATTTGACGTCCGCAGATCAGCGTTAAACAGATTCCTAATGTACTCGATGCCTTTAAGGAGCAGCATGACAAGCATTTTGTGCGTCACTAAGTCAAAGCCCGGAGCTTCCTTAGTCACCTTCCTCGGTTGACTAATTTCAGTACCTCCATTTCAAAGATCGGTTTAATCGGGAACCTGATTAGCAATGGGCTCTTAAGGAAGTCGTTAACATTCACATCACCGGGGCCCTCTTCATTGTGGGGTTGGGACGTTACCACTAAATTTTAAGCAAACAGATCGACCTTCTCCTTGTCAGTACTTCCCCGCAATCCAGTACGCCTCTGCAGGGCGGGTAGTGTTCCTGGGAATCGTTGCGGTCCCTTCGTAGCCTTCTGTAAGGAGTATCCGTCCCCATTCAGGTGAGGAAGATTTCCTATGTACTCCTTGAATGTCTCGTCTTCTGATAGTCTCAACAACCTCCTTAGCCTCCACGCCACCCTATTAAGAAGAGTCCTGTCTTCTGGCCTTCTGAAACGCTGCCAATTCCGCCCAAGTCGCCGCTTCGAGATTAGTTCTGTCACTTCCCTCGAATAGTATTATCTCTGGCAGAGTGCAAATCTTCAAGCGTAGACCGCCATGTTCCCTCCTGCATGATGACGTCAAAAGGTACGTCGCATAATTATATCCTCAGGAGTATCGAGTGGAAACGGGTTAGTCAGTTTCTCCTCGATCCATTCCTGGTAAGAAACCCAATTTCGTGTGAAGTCTCGTGTGAAGAACGGCCACCTTTTCTCTTCAGCACAGTCATGATCAATGTAAGTAGAACGGGCGAGTGGTCCGACGATGAATCACAGCTGTTTTCCACCAGAGTGTATGCAAATAATATACCCCAGATGACAAAAAAAGCCAAGCAAATCCGGGATCTTCGTCAGGTCCTCCTAATATCAAACGTTAATATTAAAGGGTTTCCTGATATTTAAGTCCGGTCAAAAAATAAGCGATTACCGTGACTATGAATTTTAATAATTTTCAAAAATGGGTTGTATCTCAATTGTTATCGACATACAAACTCGAGAAAATTACCATGACTATTACAGAACTCTAATGTAATACATAATTATGTAATACTCTCGTATTAGGGACATAAGGAATTTTGGCGAAGGCAAAATTATGAAACTGAGTGTTGTAACTTTTACAGACTAAACCTATTCGATACTGGTAAGTCGTCATTGCTAGGACTACGATTTTTTGCTTGCCTCTTCGACAAGATATCATCCTTCACTGGCTAGTAGGCTGTGACTCTATGGTTATATTCTCGTTATCACCCGATGCACCTGAGACTGATTGTTCGTCAAGTCGCCTCTAATAAGCTTTCTGCGTGCGGCCCTGCTCGGGTCCCTATCCAACGACGGCAGCGGACCACATTTCCTGGACGGTACATGACAACCTCCAATATCAGATGGCCCCTCGTCTATCATATCTGTCGAAGGCAGCTGATCCATACCGAGCAAGAACTAAGTGTACATAAACATAAACGAAACTATAAACCGTAAAAATTAAACAATGAAATACGCAAAAAAGTAAAAGGTTTCGTTCCATCACTCCTTAGCAACGGAGTGATGGAACGAAAGAACCTCCAATAGTATGACTGGAAAGAAAAAAATAATAAAACTACATAACTTAATGAAAATTAATTTCCAAAACGCAACCACAGATATAAAACAGAACGAAATATAACACAAAAATAACTTTTAGGTAGAATACACAAACACACGACTATCTCAAATAATAGCTGTTATACGTACTCACAAAAAATATATTTTATAAAATTCATATTTCTAGTTCGATCACGACGAAAGTACGTAATATTTAGAATTTGAAATTCAATTTATATCGTACTTTACATAGAATGAGAAAAGTGACCTACCTTGATTTTTTCATTTAAAAAATATGTTGGCTCGATTTCTTTTACTAAATCAACATGACGTTGATTTAAAGATCACGCCACAACAAATTCACTGCCGTTAAAATATTTTCTTAAAAAAACCGACTGCCAAAGGTTCAATCTTGCAGATACGGATTTGAATAATCGTGGATACCGATGTTCTTTGGTGGTTGGGTTTCAATTAACCACGCATCTCCGGAATGGTCGACCTGAGACTGTACAAGACTACACTCACACATATCATCCTAATACCTTACGGTGTTTCGGGAGACTAAACAGAAAAAGAGAGAGTACCTAATAAAAACATCTTTCAAATTCATATTGCACGTCTACAGTAAGTGAAAAATTGTATTTTTTACAAAAAAAAAAATTTTTTGTATTTTTTAAAGAAAAACAATTTTGTTTTAAATGGGACAGATTATTTAGGAATGCTATACGTAGTGGCAAATTTAATATATTTATTTTTTGAATAGAGTCTCTTATGTTAAAAGTGGTTAAATGGTTATGTTAAAGTGGTTAGGATCCCTTGTCAGCAAAAGCCTCCATTTAATTAAAATTGAAATGAAGTATCTCGTCTTCAAATTATGAAAAAAAATATTTTTATGTTCTCTCCACTTTTATTCAAATGTCTTTAAGGAACAAATAAAATTTCTATGGTAATCGACCCATAGAGGGCCCAGACCAGTAGTTCCTTTAAATTATGTATGTCTGATTGGGTTCCAATTAATAATTGAAAAAGTTAATAACTGTTGAAATCTTGAGATATAAAATTAAATTAATAATCAATCTGTTTTTACATTAATGAATTATGTATTTTTATCTGTTAGTATTTAAAATAATACATGATATAAACAAGCTCATTTAGCGTTGGTTAGTTTTTCTTATCACAAACTAAATTTTATGGTAAATATATTTCATAAATTTCAATTTGAATACATTTTATCTTTTAACATGAAATATTTATTGGAGGATATTCACCCACTAATAATTTTCAAATGATCTCTCTTGTGCATAATAAAAGTAATAAAAATTTACTTTGTATTTTTTTATCTTATATATATCTTTTCTGGAAACAATGAGTTATTGTTACATAATCACCATCTGAGTACTCTTCCACAATAATTTAGGATAGGTAGTTTTATCAAAAACTATCTGATAATGATTTGATTCAGAGGCTGAAATGAGTCATGTGACATAAATAAAAATAAGGTAACCTATCAGTGATTTTTATAAGTATTTTATAATAAGTTTTTATACATTTTATTTGAGTTGCTATAAATTATCTTTAAAATTATCTATGATGTTATTTTTATAACATAAAAATGACTCTGAGAAAATAGGAGATTGACATGTAAATTGGCATCATAAACATCCACAATCTAATCTTGTCATATGTCAGTAGAAATTAGCAAATTCCTACAAATGACATTGGGTGATATAAAAAACCTTGAACTTTCAACAAACATAATTGCTGTTCTGGAGTAATAGGGTTACTAAAAATATTACCTACACATTATTATAGTGTTTAACTTTTAATTCATTTAATTAGCTGAGATTTTCAATCTAGTAGTAACAGTTCCACATCTTATTAAGATCGATCTTGCTTCCAACTTGAAAAATTAATTTTATATAACATATTTTTTTTAATTTCTTGTTTTTACTTTCCCATCTAGATAGCACTGTAGCAGAGCTATGGCTCTGGAAGGAAAAGTATTGTAATCGGTCCAATTTGGGCATATGCAGTTTTCACAGGACCTTGATGTTTTGACACCTAAGGAATCCAAAAATCCAGATGGAAATTTTCCAAATGTTAATGTTTATATGTACATACGCGTGTCCATGTTCAGTGTTGGCTTCTAAATCATCTTATACCTCCAGAATTATTGGATCGATTTTGACCAAACTTGGTCAGATTACTTAAATATGGGGCATTCATGCCATTAAATTTTCAATTTATAAGGTCAAGAGGTTGGGGCTCTAGAGCAAGGTCACCCTCAGTATCTCGAAATTTCGCCTAATTAAGGTCTTACTTTTCTTACGCTCATTTGTTAACAATTAAAAAATGAAATATTTGCAAAAAATTCTTTTGCAAAATCGCACCCCCACCCCAAATGCTGTTGCTATGTTGTGACGTCACAGGTGAGTGATAGAATTCAATAAATGAATACTATTTAAAGTGTAAAAAGAAGTCTCTCGGTCTGGCTGGGTCTCGAACTCGATCGCCCGATTAATACGATACCTGACGCGTTAAGTCCCCCAGCTACAGCAGTCCGCCTACCGTACAAGCGAAATTTGTTCTATGTAATTACTGAAATTATATTAGTTAGTGCCAATTGTCGCCGCTAGTACCGCCACACCCGCGCGGCTTTACTTAGAATCGCGAAAAAATTTATACTTAATCGAACACCTACTTTATTTGGCACTAATTAATTATTACATTTTTTACTTTAACATTGTTGATAAAAAATAAATAAATACATTTAAAAATTAATCTTGAGTTTACTTTTTCATTCTAGTGTCACATTCACATTATCTTGGGAGGTTTCGGCCAAACTTACGGAACTGATTCAGATATCAAAATAAAAAAATTCACCTGAAAAATTTCGCTTCATCTTCTTTCTGCCCGCCATTTTGTATTTTTAAATGAAAATTTATATTTAAGAACGGTTTGAGATATTTGAATGATATTTAGTGAATATGAACACAATATCTTCTATAAAATAAATAGATTTGAAAATTTTACCTTTGAAAATTGCATAAGTTAAGTAGGCAAATCAAAATAGAACCCATTTAAACTTTTTAACCTTTAATCCATAAACATTAGTTTTACTAGATTATTTTATATAAGATCAATTTTAAGCCTTTTATTGTGAAAAAAGAATACTTCAGTTATTCAATTCATTTATAAACAGCTGAGATATGGCTGAAATTATTGAAGTAGTTTGCAAAAATTATGCAATCTGAAAATTTTGGACTTGTTTTCATTTCCTTTATTAATTAAATTAAAAAGGATTATTAATAATTTTTACTGTTAGGAATATTATTCTAAGTCAGCCCCTTAAGTATGGCCAACACCTTTCAGGATATATTTTTTCTTAGATAACCATAATGATTATAAAAATTATGAATTTTATTCCAAAATTTTATGTCGAGGTAACTTATAAAAATAATAAAATGAATACTTTTTAATAAAAAAATATGTTTTTAATATAAGACAGTTTATTAGTTAGTGATAAATTAAATATATTTTCTCTTTTTAATTACTTATTAAATTAATAAATAAGTAATTTATTAAATTACTTATTAAAAAAATTTTAATTAATATTATTTTGAGGGAAACATCCACTCTGTCCTGTTAAAAAACACTTTGTTTCTGCATTTAGTTGGCAAGTGAGTAAATGCGAGAATTGTGTATGTACATTTTTACATACCTTGTCTATGTGAAAGTGTACATATTCATCCACAATATAACTTCTATAGGGGGATGCAGTAACACTTTTACGTACACAAGGTATTATCTTACCTATATACATATTTTGTGTATGTGAAAGTGTTACTGTAACCCTATTGTATAAGTGTAAATTGTGGACAAGTAGTTCACTTTCACACAGACAAGGTTTGTGAAAGAGTAAGTACGTCTTGTATATGCATGTACAGAAGGTATATATAAAATGTATTTGCGAAAACCCCCATATAAGTGTAAATTGTGGATGAAAATACCACAAAAATGAAAATTTACATTGTGGTAAATACCACCTGCCTCCATGAGCCTATGGTATATATGTGCATTTGTAACCGAAGGTTTCTTACCGGTGTGTAATGTGTCAATCTACATTTAAGGATGCGGGTTTCTGAGCTTACCGTGTGCAAGCTCCGTGCGTATATGTGTAGTATCTTTGAACCTATTTCTTTATCTCCCTTCCCTAATGAAGTGCACATCTAACCTAACTATCTATTAACTATGATTCAAAATTCAATCGTCTTACAGTGAGCCTTTTTTATTGTAAAGGAAAAAATGCTGTGCTGACGTTCCTATAGTAAAAAGGTTAATCTGCCTACCCGAGCCTACATTGTTATGTATGTACGTGTACCTGTACTTTATCTATCCTACCTATCCTCCCTCCATCACCATGTTCATACTCTTCGTAAAAAAAATAAAAAATATAACTAGTGTAAAGTGGTTAATCTCCACCCAACTTTCACGATCTTAACATGTTTGTGTAAGTTTCTGGCATGATAACAGGATTGGAGGGGAGGTTCCCACAGTAAAGTCAACAAATAATTAATTCCCAATACAAGACGAATAGTGCGCATGTAATCTAAATATGATTTTTTTAGAAATGAAAATTAACTGGTATAGTAATAAAATTTATTCACTTTTATTTTTTCTTATTGTTGAAAAAAATTGTTTGATGATTTTATTTGGATAAATGACATAAGTATAATTTAGTAGGCAGTCATACATATTTATTTTTTCAACCTGTTCATTGAACAAGAAAATAAAAATCTGATGTGGACACTACATGACTACTAAATTACTATTATATTTTTTATATATTTATATCTTTTATTACATTTTTCATATTTTTTTTATAATTGATTTATTATTTACTGTAAAAACGTTTTAACAATCGGAGGTTAATAACAATAATAATAATTTCTATTGTTAGTAATATTCTAAGTCCTTCCCTTAAGTTTGACCAACACCTTCCGGGATATTTTTTTCTTAGATATCCATAATGATTATAAGAATTACGAATTTTATGTCAAAATCTTATGTCGAGGTAACTTATAAAAGTAATAAAGTGAATACTTATTAATAAAAAAATATATATGCTTTTAATATAAGGTAATAAAGCAATATAATAGATATAATATAATATTATATCTAATAATATATAGATAATATCAATATATTTAAATAAAAAAATAAAAGGTTAAAAAAAGAAATTAAGTCGGATTTGAACCGCTGTGCCTTCCCCTTGAAAGATCCAAATGTTTCATTAATTAAAATTTCATTTGGCTATAACTCTGGAGCCGATGAAAATAAGTACCACTTATGGTATATCATTGAAAAAATGTCAATGAGAGCTTTTACTGCAATTAAGAAAAAGTCCAAAATCCAATTTTTTTTTGATTTTGGGCTTTTTTGAACACTTTTGGTTCAGTAAATTGCAATAAAAAGGGGAGGTGCACAACTAGATGTTACAACAGTCGTAAATCCAAAATTTCAACATCCTATGGCCAATCTTTCTTAAGTTATGCTAGATACATACGTATGTACAAATGTTACACCAAAACTAGTCAAAATGGATATTTCCATTTAAATCTGAAAACTGAAATTTTTCGCGATCACAATACTTCCTTTACTTCATACAAGGAAGTAAAACATTGTAAGAGGCCAATAGAGCCATGCAACGCAAGGACATAGGAAACGAATGGAAACAAGGAGACAATTAAAGATTTTACAATAAAATGGAATACAGCCATTTATAAAATATAATAGTTTGGTTAATTTATGAAAAATTTGAGTTTGAGTTAAGTTTTAGAAACACATTTTAACCAAAACTAAATAATTTTCATTTCAATATTATACCACCAAGAACTCCTCTATACAACTATGTCTTGTTTATATTTTAATAACAACTGAGAAAACAAGATATTAATAATGACCTTTCTGTTTTATACCTTTACCAAACTAAGTAAAGCCAGTTTAAGTTAAGCCAGTTTATACTTAGTTTGGTTTATACCAAACTAAGTATAAACCAGTTTAATGGAATGAATTATTAAAATTAAGGTAGAATACAAGCTTTGTCTTTACCCCATCAAATCTAACATCGTTTCATATATAATTTCATTTAAGTTAGCATAAAATTGTTTAGGTATATTTCCTTTTAGATATTGTATCACACAATCTGGATGAATTGAAATTAACTGTTTTACTACCACAATTAAAAAGAATCATTTTTTATAAATTTGGAGTAACAAAGAAATTCATTTAAATCTTTCAGTCAACTGCCTACCTCGCCTTTAACAGTCTATTACCTCCCTTACAACATTGAATCGCTGTCCAATAATAAAAATATTATGTGTTACATAAGAGCATAGACTATATTCCCATAAAAGAACTCATGTCTTTCATAAAAGGTATCACATAAAAATATTTTTTTTATTTTTTTTAAAAATATGGTATGAAAATATAAACAGCAAATTTTTGTTCTAAGTTAGTTCTTAAAAGAAAAAGAATGAAGAAAGTGAAGTATTTAATTTATTTTATAATATGATAATCTACAATAAAATGTTAACTCCCAACATATCCTTCCTTATTTATCTTCTACTGTGTACAATAAAATATGTACGTAAACATTTAACATTTATCTACAGATTTATCCAGAGTTCCCTTGTATGTGAGTGTTTTTGTATGCGTATACATATGTATGTATAATACTTCTTTTGTGAAGTTATTGATCTCGCTACCTTTGATAAGTGAAAAGTCAATGATATTAGAATTGTTTGTTTCTATTGTTGTAGTGACATAATTTTACACAGTGAGAGTTATCTGTGCAGTGTGTATGTTTTTGGGGTGAAGTGTAATTAATGATAAAGTTTTTTATAAAATTATAATTATATGTTTAACTAAACCAATAAAGGATATAAAAATTCAAAAATTGGTATTTTTTAAATTTTTTCTGCTCTTCACTTTCAAAATCACCATGCAAGATAATTTTTTTTTATTTGATTATTCATATCATATACTTATGAGCTAGTAATAAGTCTAGTAAAAACTGGCATTTTGCTGAGTGTGCATTTTATATTTATTCTATAGTAAAAGTCACATTTATATGTCACAATATAAATATAAATATAAATATATATTTTTTTATCATGAAATATCTCCACATTTCATATACATACAATACTTTATAGTTATGTTAGTCATATAGAACTTATCATATCATTTGCCATATTTAAAAAAAATTAAATTTAAATTTAATATATTGTAATTTTAATGTTTATTTTATAGTATTATCTATTTTAATAGTAATTTTTAGTAAACCGAAAGATCTAAAGTACATATCAACATGTTGGTAAGGTGGATTAGATTAACTGTTAATTTATTGATTTAACTTATCATACCATGTTTGAAAAATTAATTTTTAGCTTCTGACACAATCATTTGCATACAACTAAATAGATCAATAAGAAAACATAAAAAAGAAAAATGTATATAAGCATAATTGATTTCATATATTTATATATAATTGGTACAGATGTGATTATGACAATAACAAAAAAAAGAACACATTTTGCATAGCTTACATATATATATATATATGTAAAAATATAAATCATCATCAATGATGATTAATCAAGCAAATGCTATAAATTTTACTTTTACTAAAAAAAAAAAAAATATAAAAAATAAATAAAATTATTTTTAATTTTAATTTTGTTAATTCAATCAATTCACTGCAATCTATATTTGAACATAAAAAAATTAATCTTTTATACATGTATCTGTTTTGGCTTCACAAACAGTAAACTACTAGTCAAGACAAAAGACTACTCTTATCACACACTTCCTCTAGACTGATTGTTCACTTCCTCTTTCTAAATCTTTACATATTCCTTCTTCCTTGGGTAAGTGTCATACGAATAGGATAAGCTGACCAGGTTCCATCTATGATGTTTTCTAGTAACTGGCAGGGTAGTCTTTTTTAAATCACAGTTTAATGGAATAGTAACCAGTGTGCCTTTGTAACTATCCAAGGATCTATTCATCTACTCCTCTCTAACGGTTCTGTAAAAGCTTGAACTAGTAGCTAAGTTACCCATGGAGAAAATCCAGACCTCATATTCCTGTTTCTAATTTATCAATCAAACTATTGTCCAACAGTACCATTTTCCTTTTTTATGATGATGAGAGACAAATTTTAAAGAATGAATGATATTAAGCCTGACTGAGATTTGAACATAGTACTTTCTGGATTAAAGAATGAAAGTCTGCCTCTCTGCCATGTAACATAAGTAAGATCTTCTTTTTTATACTAAATAACAATAATAATTCATGTTGACAGTGATGTAATTTTCAATAACTTAATTTTTTTAAGGTTTTCATTTTTTTTTTTTAATATCATTTCAAATATAACTTAATGTGTTTTTATAGGCCTAAATAACTGAGTAATGTATATAAGTAAGACATATAATCATATTTGAAATAAGTTTTACATTTATGATGGATAACATCACCTATCATTATTAATGCCAATTTTTGTAGATGAAGATGCATGATTATGTTATGATAAACATGTTTCCTCGACAAGGTCACATCAAAACTTTAATTAATTCTTTTTTTTATATATTACCTCTGTTGCTCTCTCTTTGTCTGTCTGTCTGTTAATATTCTTTTGTTATGTGCATCTGTATTTTGTGTGTGTGTGTGTATGTGTGTGTGTGTGTGGTTGGGGAGGGAGTGTAAATGACTTTGCCATGACAGTATATTAATTGTTAATTCATTTCTTGTCTTCTTTAGAGCCATAAAATGCATCATAAATACGTGTTAAATCAGTATTATAAGACATTTTATTCATAATAAATTTGTTCTGTAGAATATAAATCATATTTTATACACCATATATGTTCTTTACACTGTTTGATTCATATATAAATTTTATGTTTTGTTGTTGCTTCTGATATTTAACATCTTAATAGTTGTTCACAGTAAAATACTTAAAAGAATTTAGATAAAAGAAAAAAATTTTAAATATTAAATTTTGTAGGTCTTACTATAAGTAACCTCAACAAATATTTTAATTTTTTTTTCATGAATTGGAAGGGTTGTGACACATATTGCTTTCTTATTGATTAAAATTAAAATACTAACTTTATGAGGAAACTTTTATATAACTTATTTGGCAGTATTACTTTCCTGTCTAGCAGTATAGCTAAACTATTGCTTTAGAAGGGAAAGTATTGTAGTCGGTCCAATTTAGGAATATGTGGTTTTCACCAGATCTTTACATTTTGATGCCTAAGGATCCCAAAAAACCAGATAGAAATTTTTTGGATGTTCATATGTATGTGTGTGTGTGTGTGTGTTTTGTGTGTGTGTTCAGTGCTAATATCTGCAGAACTACTCGACCGATTTTTGACCAAATTGGTCAGAATAATTCTATATATGGGGCATTGATACCATTAAATTTTCAACTTAAAAGGTCAAGGGGTGAGGCTGTTGAGCAAGGTCAGCCTTAGTATCTCAAGATTTCACCTAATGAAGGTCTTATTTTTTTTTAGGCACTTTGTTAACAATTAAAAAATAATAGTATTTCAAAAAAAAAACTTTTGCAAAATCGTACCCCCACCTCAAAAAATGCTCTAAAAAAACTAGTGGCTAAGTGGATATACTGCGTCATTAGTACCCCTCTCACCGCAAGGAGCGCTTGAGTAGCACTGACGTACAGCTGCGGTTTTGTGTATTAGATAATTTTACCTGTTACTTAATATCAGTTAAAAGGACTGATATAATCTCTGAAAAGAAGTAGATAGAATTAAACTAATTAGAGATAATAGTGGAATATCTAATATTACTAAAATGAAGCTCTGGGTGAATCATGACAAAAAAAGAAACAAAAACAAAAAAAAAACATTATTATTATTTCACAGACTTGTGAAGCTACTAAGTCCAGTTGAAAGTGGTCCCTCTCCGACGTGCAACCAGTGTGCTTTGGGTATTATTTTTATTTTATTATTTATTTTTATTATTGTGTATGCTTGACAGCTGGAAAGCTGTTGGAAAAGCTGTTAAGGGAGAGACTGATTGCAGTGATGAAGCAACCAGTACTGTTTCCAGCAAGTTCAGTTGAACCTAGATGCAGTTCAAGAAGTTGTTGAGCCAGTGCGATGAGCAGAGGACCACATACTTTTTCACACTGTGTGGTCTTTCTCATTTCATTGGATGTAATAAATACCTCCAACTCTGCACGGTGGAGCAATATGCTTCAGGTCCTAGAAGATTTGTTCCACATGCTCCGATATCTCTTCAGAATGATGACGCATACCTGAGGAACTATGGTCTCATCTACATGATTGCAGCAGGCTGGTGTAGGGCTGCGATCACATCAGGGGCGGCACAAAGTTTGATCCTCTGCCCCAACTTTGGAACGCTGTCTATGACAGGTTGCTGAGGGTGGTGATGTCATAAGGGTCAGCCTTGGTTGGGTAAGCTGACGACATTGCCCTACTGGTTGCAGACCATGATGTGGAGCACACCCACATCGCTCAGCTGAGACCCAGCCAAGCAATGCACATGATCAGCACCTGGCTGGACTACCACGGGTTGACTGTAGTCCTCATCTCAACCCTGTAGGGGAAGATACCCGCCTCATGACACTTCTGCTCGTCACACCCCTCCCCCCCAGTTCCTTGCCATGATGTCTTTAACGGGAGTTGTCTTTCACCCTCTAACTTTTTACATCTCATAGTAGTAAGCCAGGCCTTCTCTAGCCCTCATCCCAACCCCCATAGGGGAAGACACCCACTTTGTGATGATTCCAGTCGTCACACCCCTGCCCCACCACCTTTGATAGCCCTGATGGGCTTTAACGGGAGTCGTCTTCAGACCCTCTAACTGATTACACCTCACAGTAATAAGCCCTTGGTTGGGATGCCACCAATATAAATACCTCGGTAGACATTACTAATGTCTAACGTTCTTATAGTTTCTATGTTCATCCATCAGCTGCAATATATCCTTTGATATCCAAAGGATATATCGCTTTTCTACCAGTTCTCTTTGTTCCGCCTAAGTTCGCTTTTGCTGATTTAAGAATTTCCTTTTTAACATTCTCCCAATCTTCTTCTATATTTTCTACCTTACCTTTTTTACTCAGACTTCTTACGATGTCCTCCTCAAAAATCTTCCTTAGCTCCTCTTCCTCAAGCTTCTCTAAATTCCACTGATTCATCTGACACGTTTTCTTCAGGTTTTTAAATCCCAATCTTCATTTCATAATCAATAAATTATGGTCGCTATCTGTGACCGCTCCAGAATAAGTCAATGTAATAAGTCAATGAATTGATTTCAAAATCTTTGTTTAACCTTGATATAATCTATCTGATTCCTTGCGGTATCACACGGCTTTTTCCATGAGTATATTCTTCTATTTTGATTTTTAAACTGCAAAACTCAATAAGTCGATCCCCTCTTTCACTCCTTTTGCCCACCCTGTATTCACCAATATTTCCTTCCTTGTCTTTTCCAGTGTTTGCACTCCGGTCTGCAACTATTATTAAATTTTCATTCCCTTTCATGTCTTTTTCCTCTTCCCACCAAATCTCACTAATTTCTACTACATCTACGTTTAACTTATCTAGCATCCTATCTGTCAGCAGATACCTCTCCGATATGGTTGCACCTTTGGTTTAGCTACTCTGTATCACTGAGTACTCAAGCCCCCTTACCATCGGCAAGACATTTTATCATTGGTGCAGATAGTATTCATCCATCTTTATTTTCCATTTTTATTCTGTACAAAATGTATGATAACCACTTATGGATC
The DNA here is from genome assembly GCF_047948215.1 of Lycorma delicatula. Taxonomy (NCBI): domain Eukaryota; kingdom Metazoa; phylum Arthropoda; class Insecta; order Hemiptera; family Fulgoridae; genus Lycorma; species Lycorma delicatula. The sequence goes on from NC_134460.1 coordinate 85,037,695, forward strand.
TTATCAATGCATCATTATCTATTGGTCAAATTTCACAACTATGATTCATTTCCTTTGTAATCAACCCATTATTTTTTAAAAAGGATATTAACTTTGTGACATCAAGTTTTTGACCAATTAGTATGTTAGCTATTGTGTGCTAAATTTTGGAAAGAGATATAACATAATATGTTTCAAAATCTGTCACCAATAACAAAGTTATTTCTAAGGTCACCACATGAATTTGTACCCAGTAAACCATCAACCTCCAATTTAAACGTTGTAGCTCAGACTATGTAATCAGACTAACAATTGTAATAATCCTGTTGATGTTATTTACCTTGACTTCAAACCTCCTTTTGATAGAATGTCTCTTGAAAGACATTACTTGAAGCTTGATCATTTTGAAATTCAAAGATCAATTTTAAATTTACTAATAAAGTTTATCTATTTAGTAGAAAATTCTTTGTGTGATTTAAGAAGCTGTCTAGTTCATATAATTCTTGTATTGGTGTCATACAAATCAGGCCTATTATTTTCTTGATCTATATTTGAAACATTAGTGAAGGTTTGTAGTCTTGCTGAAGCCAATGTGCAGATGATACCAAGTTGATAACAATATCATTATTATTAAATTTACAAAGTGTTTTACATATTACTTGTGTTTGCTCAGAAAAATGGTAGTTCAAATTTAACACTATAAAATGTCATGTACATTGATAATAATAACCTCGGCATTATTATGTTTTAAATGACCAAAATTTTAATACTATGTACAAGGAGACTGATCTAGAAGTTACCATAATTTTGATCTTAATTGTCTTAAAGATTCATAAATAGATACAATTATCTGAACTACATGTTTAAATTGAAGGTTGATGGTTTACTGGGTGCAAATCCATAGTGAGACCTAAAAAATAAGTCTTTTATGGAGACACATTTTAAAATATATTTTGTTAATGTTCTTTCCAAAATTTTGCATTCAATAGCTGACAACTAGATGGGCACATAATTTATACCAGAAGGTCAATAAATAAATGGTTATAAATAAATCTCTTAAAAATATTAAAGAAATCACATACTCAATTTTATTGCATCAATAACTAATTTTTATTAACATGTCCTAAAAATGTATAAAGTTGAAATCATATTTAATAAAGGAGATTGATTTGATAGAGCAAGTTCAAAAATCAGCAATCAAGCTTCCTAAGGACATCAGACATATCTTTGTAAACTGCACCTCATTTCCTTGCAATGTATACTCACAGGTGATAATCTAATTGAAACATATAACATACTTAATCATCATTTTGTTATATTTTATCCTTCTTTGTCCATGCAAAAGACTCCAAAATTCCAGCTCATTCTATGAAACTTGATGGTATGTCATTTAGGAGTGAAAGGAAATATAACATTTTTTTAATGTAAATGTTATGAACTTGTAGAAGCAATTTCTAGAAAACTTTGTTAATGTATTGTCAATTAACTCTTTTAAAGCTTATTTAAACAAAGTTATGAATAAAATTGTTTCTAAATTTTATATATATATGTTAGATACCTTTATACTGCTTACACTGACATTTTTTGTTAGGATCATAGACTATCAGAAGTTATGATTTATATTGAGTAATATTAAATAAACTTTTTTTTCTTTATTCTATCAAGGGTTGTACTCTTTAGCCCTGCAACAGAAATAGTAATTTTACCCTCATTCTTCCTCTTAGTGTATCTTATCCTGAGTTTAGGTTGGTGATCATCCTTGTCCATATAACTCTATTTGTTGCAGATATAAAAAGACATTAATGGTGGGTAAGTCTTTTTACCATAAGTTCTTTTACCAAGAACTGCATCTTCTGCTACCCTCTTATTTTACATTTGATACCACTTGAAACAGTTTATATTTTTAACCCCTCTCCATACTGTGTCTGAAGTATGTAATATGTTACACTCATAACTCATACACAAATCTTGACTTATATGAGTATTACATGCCAATAAAAGTTAAACAACAATGTAACAGAGGATTTGTAATGGAAGTAATATGTAATATAGAAAATTAATAAAAGAAAAATTATAACAAGGCAGTGAATTATCATTAAATTTTTAATCATATTTTCAGTACGATTATGTGTAATTCTCAGGAAGTTTTAGGATAAATTTATTATTTTGGTATGTTTTTAAAAATGATAATAGAAATCCTATATTTTGCTCTCATACTCAAAACAATCTCGTTTTAAACGCATATTAACCACTAATTATTATAATTAATATCTAACGAGCTGTAGCAAACCATAAAAATATAAAACGGCAAATTAATATTAATATTATTTTAATTATAAAGACGTAATAATAGTTTTAAGAATACAGCAGTGTAATGATTACAGCAGTATACTGACATAAAGCTTTAATGTGGGTGGTTAAGAAAAAACTACACATTGTTGAAGGTCATTAAGTTTAGATTATTTTTTATTTTAATAATAAGTTATTTACTCCCTCTTTTATATTTCTCTCCCTGCCTTCTCCATGGCCTTAACTTCTTTCTTTGGTTAATTACCATCATTAAACTGTGCATGAATGTATTACGGGGCACAATTTCTTTTCTTTTATTTTTTTGGTGTTTTTTTAATTTAGTTTCTATTGTATTTTTTTATTTATAAATATGATAATAAAAATAATTGCAATCGCATACAATGTCTAGCATATAATTAATTATTAACTAGCTATTCTTTATTTGTAATATTTAAAAAATATTTAGAGGATAAACTAATCACAAAAGTCATGTCAATTTTGAGTTGCATAATTAATTACCATTAATTCACTTTTTTTTGTTAGATCTTTAATGAATTGTACCTCCACATGCTGATGCTTAAAAACATGAATTATTCATATGAAAATAGACTAAAACATCTTACAGAAAATTACTTCATTGTTATCTAAGAATGATGTGTAATTTTACTTCAGTTAATGTCCTTTAAAATATTTATATTCATCATCTATAAAAAAATTATTAGGTTAAAATAGAAATAATTTTTTTTTTAATGTGAATATTCATTAATTATTTCTTTTAATATTATTTGTAATTACAGTAAACTCTTCTTTACATTTTAAATGTGCAGTTTTTTATTTTTTTATGAAAAAACTGCATCACTCTTTATTGCAGGTTCTCACTTGCAGATGGCGAATATTACAATTATGTATTGATTTATAAGACAAATATCATTACAATAAAAAATAACTAAATTTTAAATTAAACAATCAAAATTAGATAAAATTAAAATAATTATTTATATATAATCATAGTTGGTAATTAAAATAACAAAATAGTTATTATATAAACACAGGTAAAACATATGACATTAAAAAAACACTACTGGAAAGGATTGTTAGGATGCAGCGATAAAGATAATTATCTGTTAATTTTTTCAACAAAAAAAAAATATTAAAAAAGGATAAAAGTGAAATAAAATATAGTATTTTATTGAAATGAATAAATGGTATTGTCAAGAAGAATAAGTTTGTTTTCTAAAATTTTTACTCTCAGTTATCCATTTTACAAATATAAATATATGAGTTAAGAATAGTTATTTTAAAAATTAAAAAAATATTGATATATTTATTTTAATACCAAATTAAAAAAATATGAATATAAAAAAAACTTATTCCATCTCGTTAGAAATAATATTTGTTAATAAAGAACTGATTAAATAAATACATACTGCAATAGGGATGATGTTCACAAATGAATGACTAGCTGATGGGCTTGCCTTATAAGCAGCAGTTCCAATAGCAGCAGCCTATATTATTATGTTAAGTACTTTAAGTTCTCTCCAGCAGTTAATGAATGAGTGATTTTAAACAATTTTTCTTTTAAATATCACTTTGACCGTTAGTTGTAATGGTTACATTTCATTATGATACAGAGTTTCTTATTCAGCTTATCAAAACGAATAATGAAGTTTTTTTTTCATTCCTAATTGACAATTACTTGAAAAAAAAACAGTGATGTAAAATTAAAACCATTAGTAAAAAAAAAAAAAAAACTAGCAGCTAAAATTGGGTGAAGACAATTAAAATTGTGTTACAATGTTTTGAAACAGCTTAAAGTCAAGATAGATTATAAAATAATTAAAAAAGATAAAAATTAGTTAAAAAATTCTATAATGAAATGAAATTGGTAGATTAAAGTGACTGAATAAAATAAGATCTGTTTTGATTTTTATTACATTATCTTCATGGCAGAGTGGTAGTGTCTCTACCTTTAAAACGCAAGTTCACGGTACGATTCAGGTTAGGGATGGCATTTTTTTCACACTCTACAAAAATTCATTAACAACCATTGGCAGCTGTTATAGGTTGTCAGCCTGATGTTAAAAAGTAAATAAATAAATTATTATGAAGTAAGTTTATATTTGCCGATGTGTTTCTAACACATCGGTAAATATATTATGACTCTAGTACAACACATGCTAAAAAAATACTATCAATGCATGTTATATTTAAAAAATTATTGTCAACTTGAATTGATCCTAAAAATGAAATTTGTATTTAGCTCTTGTAAATGTCATTTCAACAGATGGCTGGAAATATTTGTGATGTTTTAAATTTCTTAATGAACTTTCCTTCCATTTCATAAGATTCTATTTTCAACTACTTTTTGTGTTTCTTAATTTTTAAATTAGCTTTCGTTTTTCCAGCTTTTATTTTCTTTTTTATTGGAATTTTCTTGTTAATTTGAATTTTGTATTAAATATTGCAACTCATTTATATGAAAGAAGCAGTGGCGGCTCACTTATAGGCACTGTGGAACTGCAGCACTCCCTATTTCCACATGATATTATCGATAACATTTAATATAATAAGCCCTTTTTTCTTCAATTCTTTCTTTATACTTGTACAATACATAATCCTAAAGCTTAATATCAGTAGCCATCCCCCAGTTTATGAAAAAGATACAAAAATCTTTGTATGGAACTGTGCACTTCAAAGTTCTAGCAGCATGGTGTTTGACTGTTGAGCACATATGCACATAGGAAGGTGCATGCAAGGCTGCAAAGGAGAGAGAGCACTGTCACTCCTGCAGTGCCGACCCTGGCGTGTTGGTGGAAGGTAGTTTTTTTTACTCCATGTGTGTATGGAACTTTCCTTGTTCGTTCCCTTTTCTAGTTTAGTTGATGGAGAAGGAATATGAAAGTGGTTTAGTCATTTTTTAAGTAGTGATCAGAAGATGGAGAAAGCAAGAGCTCTTTGATTGCCAAATCTGTCCAAAAACACGCTGGAAGGATGAAAGAGAAGGTAACACTGCCCAATAATGAAAATGTTTCAGCCTCAAAAATAGCTTATTCTTATCTATTTCCATCTGCTCAATACAAATATCACTAAAAATGATCGATTAGCTCTTGCTTTGGAGATGCAAGAGCTAATAATTTTTTACCCGATTTACATGTCATTTTTTACCCGATCTACATTGTCAATGAAGAAAAGAAGAACAGTTCAAACCCTAATCTCCATCTGCTATTCGACATTCAGATAGTTAACCAGTTCCTACTCCACCCCAAAATTATGAGCTTGAAGTAGAAAATGAAGACAGTGTGTAGAAGAAGAAGAACCAAACAAGCCTTCCATATCTCATGACTAAAATATTATTTTGACAAAAATGATGATAAACCGCACAGACTGAGTCAAGCAGAATAGAGTGATCTCATTTGAGACTTTGATTTGTTGAAGTAGAAAGTAGAACGAATTTCTAGGGTCAAGACTACAGCAATGGAATCTTCTCCAATGTGATGTCTGGGTCTCACAGTACAGACATTGTCATAGGGATCTGCTTTCTTTATTGAGAAGAAAAACAATCTCGTTGTTTGCTGCAACATTAATAGCTTGATGAAATATTTGAGTTTGAATAATGATCCAACTGATTGGAGGCTATTCATAGATTCCTCCAAGCTTAATTTGAAAGCTGTATTACTTCACAATGGCAACCGTCTTCCTTCGATTCCTGTTGGTTATGCAGTTAAATGAAGGAGACTAATGCAAACATGGTAATCCTCTTAGTCTCAATCAAATATGCTGAACGCAAGTAGAAAATCTGTGGTGAAATAAAAGTCATCGCTGTAGTCTTAGGAATACAGCTGGGGTACACTAAATACTGCTGCTTTTTATGTGTGTGGGACAGTAGGGATATAAAATCACATTATATTCAAGCAGACTTCAAAAAATTTTAACTCTATCAACAAAAATGTCATTGCCGAACCTCGCGTGGACCCAAAAAGTGTTCCTTCCACCCCTTCATATAAAACTGGGTTTGATGAAACATTTTGTCAAAAGTATGAATCAAGAAGGGACAGGCCTTTAATTATTTGAGACAAATATCCTACATTAAGTGATACAAAAGTTAAGGAAGGTATTTTTGTTGGGCCACAAATTTGGCAACTTGTAAAGGATCCTGCATTTGATCAAATTTTGGAGAGGAAAGAAAGGAAGCTTGGGAATCCTTAAAGGGAGTTATTCATGGACTTTTAGGCAACAAAAGAAATGGAAGCTACAGTCAGTTGGTGACAGTACTTCTGTAAAAAAAATACTATCAACTCGGATGCAGAACGTCCCTTAAAATACATTTTCTCCCCTCACATCTGAACTTTTTCCCTCTTAGTTAGGAGTTGTCAGTGATGAACATGGAGAAAGATTCCATCAGCATATCTTTGTATATCACAGAATCTAGAGCTAATAAAAATCTTTATTTGTCATATTCATTTTTCTCAACCCAAAATTAGTTAGATTAGATTCATGAAGTGAAGGAAACTTTCAAAAAACCTTTTCGTTGGGAGTGTAATTAGTAAAAACTAATTATGTATTTGTTTCTGTATTCATAGAAATTTAAGTTATGCACCGTTGGACTATAGTGATTTTAAGCCAACATTTTATTAAGTTATCTAATAATACTAAAAAATATTATCTCTATTGACATTTTATTTTTTTTTGATTAAACCAAACACGGTTTTTAAGCACATTGTGCTTAAAAACCATATTCTATGTGATAATTCTGTACCACATTCTTGAATGTGATAAAGTGTAGAATTACATTATTATCCTGCTTCCAGCTATTCTATTTGTTTAATTTTTTTTTTTGGTTCTTTTATTTTACAGAAAACTTTAACCATGGCCTTGAAAAGGACCAGAAAAAAAGCTTTTGGAGCAGCACTCCCACTAATTTTAGCTACAAGCCGCCACTGGAAAGAAGTAACTGAAATCTTCCATACCAGCCTTTCTTTCACATCAGTGAATATTTTTCTATTAAAGATAAAACTATCTTCACAGAAAATCTTTGAGGAATATTTCTGAATGGTTGACTTTCCTTATCTTCATCGATAAACAGGTATGTTATGTATCTACTTTAGCGGCACACTTAGACTTATTCAAGAGGATGAATATAATTTCAGTAAGATCTGTTAGAGTATTAGAAAGCATATTAAATATATTAATTTCACAACAATATATTCTAATTGCACAGCATGTCTTGTATTAAATATTTTTTTAAAATTAAAATTGTTAAAAATTAAAATTTTTAACTGAACTTCAGTTATGGAGTTAAATGAAAATTATGCTGCAAGTATTTTACTTAAATTAAGGCAGTATATGAATAGAAAAAATCTACAACTTATTATGCAAATAAAATAGTAAAATGTAATTTTAATAACCTCCATTTTTAGATTGGCTGAAAAACAACTTTAAACATTTTTTAAAATTCTGTTCTATTTAGTTTTAGGTTTAAATTATCAAACTAAGAAATACTTATGTGAGATCATGATGAAGGTCATTTTCTACGTCTTCGGTGTTTTTGTTTCGTTAATTATACGTGAAATATAAGATTCTTTTAATCATTCTCAATTAGATAAATAAAATTTAAATTAATTTATGCATAAAAACTGTAATTAGGGTTTGTAAAGGTAATAAAAATTGGCATAAGTATTTGTGATATTTAAAAAAATTAAATTAGGTTAATAACAAATTTTGGTGAGTCAGTAAGAAAAAAATTAATTCACTTGTCGCCCATCTTGCAACATATCCTGACATCTTTGTTCGTTGGTAAGTGATACTCTTACGTGGCTGTATTGTCTAATATCCTTTTGTTTACTTTTAAGAGATGCGGTAATAATTTATTCGTTCTTCAATTTTATTATTAGGCAATAATCATTACTAATTTTTTTAATGAAATACAGGGATATAATAACTACTGAATAATAGTTCGCAAAACTATTTGTGTGACCGAATTTGATTACATTATAATTTTAGAATATTATCCACGATTTTATTTCGTCAAATCGAATCACCGATTTAATTAACTTGATTTGAAAAGTGAAGAAAATCTACATATATGAATAGTAAAATAGTTGTTACGATACATTTTAATATTTTCATTAACCTCGGACTGAAAAATCAATTATTAATCATTCGAAAATGTTTTAATTTTTTTTTAATCATTTGTATTACCGTGTTTCTTATCATTTTCGTGAAAGTTTGTAGTTAGGTATTTTTCAAGTAAAAAAATAATAAAACAGAAAACAGCCAATATATGATTTTTTTAATCTAAACATTGCATTATATCGAGTGATTCAGAAAGGACTTCTCAACTTTAGAAGCATATAAAAATTTATTTAGATAACTTACAGATTCGGTTAAGGTCTCATTTCTTAGAAAAACACATCAAGTTTTTCACCCAATATTCAGTTTGATTCTATGTGGCTTCCACTTGTACGACATACATCCCTCCGGAAGTCAGTTTCATTCCAGATATAGCCAGCAAGTCGGGAGTTATCTCTCTGCAGCTGCGGCGTTAATTCGAAGTCTTAACTCAACAAGATCAGCAGGCAAAAGTGGTAAATAAAATCCCTCTTTAATGAAACCCCACTCGAAAAAATATCTAGCAGGATCAAATCTGGGGAGCAAAATGGGCGTGCAGTTGGATCTTCACGATCAATCTACCGACCTGGAAATCGAGTATCAAAAAATCTCCAGACTTCTCAAGAAAGTCTTTTCAGACTTCTAGGCGGTAGAGAGGTGGTGTCCCGACTTGTAGTCTTGATAGTCCCGTCTTGATAGTAATGGCATCCATCTTAATCAACATCGTCTAACTGAGGAATTAGAAAATTTAAAAGCATGTCCAAACAAACAATACCATTTACGGTTGTCTCCTGGATGACGAAGGGGCCGTACAGCCTTTGATTGCTTACAGCACAAAAAAACATTGACCTTAGGGCTATCACGAATGTGCTACAAACTTTCATGAGGGTTTTCGCTACCCCATATTCGGCAATTATGGGTATTCACCTTGCCACTGATGTGAAATGTTGACTCATTACCAAAAATTACATTGTTTGTAATTTTATCCATCATTTCCACACAAAACTGCAGCCGAGCAACTTTGTCGTCATCTGTAATGTGCTGAAATACGGTTAGTTTACATGGCTTCCAAGTACAAACAATCATTTACGTCATACGCGCCAAACAGTTATTTGTGGAATGCCAATCCCACATGACGCACATCGAGAGTTGATTTCTTCTCACTACGTGCAAAGCTTTCTCCGAGTTGTTCCACACCAGCTTCAGGGACGCGTGGGCGTCCCGGTGATTTTGTATGTTTAACAGAACAACCTGTCTAGACGAAGGTTTGGTGCCAAGAGTAAATCGTATGCCTAATAGAAGGCTCCTTACCGTACTCTATAAAAATTACGTTGAACTGCAGTTGCTGACTGCAAATTGTGAAACCAAAGCACACAGCGAGCATGTTCCACACCAGTAAATGTATTCCTTTTTAATAAAATTGGTGGCCGAATTCGGTACTAATGAACTACATTGAGTAAACACTTGTGTTTTGCTATGAAATAAGATCTCAACCCAATTTGTAAGTTATCTTACTAAAATTTTATATGCTTTTAAAGTTGTAAAGGCCTTCTTGAATCACTCAGTATAAAAAATAAATCGTTTTACCCAGATCGAACAGTAGATATGAGAAGTCCAGTTCTTATTTTGATCCCCAACTTAACAGCCAAAATACAGTTCAAAATATTTTTTAACTAATGTAGTCAAACTTCGTCGTTATTCTTTAAATATCAAATCCCCACTCATGTAATGGAAGTTATTCAGATCATTCTGTAATATATTTATCACAAACAGAACACAATCGTCACAGTAACAGTAAGTCACAAAACATTACGAGCATATACAGTAAACATTTTAACAATACTGGTGAGTTAATTGTATGACAGAAGAGTGTTCTGTGCTGATATATCAGAACCTATAGTAAATGAATCTTCATGCGTATACAGTTATCACCTTATATTTGTACCTCTTCTCCGTTAGAAATCACTTAAAATATTTTTTTACGTACATAAGTTATTCGTAAAAAAATACGTAAAATTCTGCAAAAGCAATACTTCAAAGATGTTATCGCACAAAAACTGTAGGTGATGAAAAAATTCTGATTGCATTTTTGAATTCAGCATAAGAAATTACATTAGGATCTCAATAAAACTTTCAAGTATGAAAAACCTGTGTTTATTAACGATATTTAGCAAGTATTGAAGGTTATTTATTTCGTTGTAATATTGTAATTATGTAAACCGCTTAAACATCATTCTAGATATTATCACAAGCTTCAAGTAGAATATAAACTAAGATAGAAATAATATACAAATTCTATACTAAAAATATGAATACAATATATATTCATGGTATATTGTACAATTTATTATTGTATAATTTAACTGTATGGTAATGTGTTGGTGGAAAGGTAGCACAATTGTTCCTTTGATCTCAACAAATCATCTACTTACTTACTTACTGGCATTTAATACTTAGTAATTCCTGTTTTATACGGACACAAACTTCTGTTTATTCCTGTACTTATTTATTTTTGAAGGTTCCTTTCGGTATTTTCCGCTTGTTCATTAGATATTATCTTCTAACATCTCAGAAAAGGTAACCTACAATCTGCCCTCTAACTTTGTCGAACTAATATATCCCCTTTAGCAACACTTCGCTTTTCAAATGTCTGTAGCAAAATGATCGGCCTAATGCCACTTACTTCTTTCAGTTCGTTCTTGTTGGTTGGTTAATCCAGCTTTTCTTCTGATTACAGGCAATCTTCATTTTATGTGTGCCCTAATAACTGAAAAACTACTTAGCCGATTTCACTGAAAATTTTACAATTAATTTTAATTGTACCAGGTGGGTTACTTCTTATTATTTTCATAATATTTAATAATATAATAATTTAATAACATAATATTTAATCACATAATAACTGTGTGCGGAAGTCGATGATGACATAGACAACGATCGATGTAAACGATAACAATCGATATAGATGATATCTCTCGATATATACAATGACATTAAATTTAGTAAAAGAAGTTTTAGGTTATTTATTAATAATTTTTTTTTTTATGTAGTAGTGAGATTGATGAGGTTTGAACTGTGGTAAACATTTTCACAATTCCACTAGTAGATCTTAAATCTTACACGTGAGATTTATTACATTTTTTAGTCTTTCTTCATAAAGGCCACCAACAACCGTAAGATGATCTTTTCGTAAACTTCAATGTTTGTTTTATTTTTTTATTTCTTATCCAATAGTTCAAACTTACGTAGCTGGAACAACTGCAGTAAAAATGTTATCTACCAAGTTATTAATCCAGCATTTTACGCTTAAAGTATTACTTTACTGATATATATAAATATATATATAAATTATATAATTTTTTCTGTACTTTTTTAAGTGGTGTATTTATTTTTATTCGCTTCTACTCAATTATAGCCGTTAGAAATATTTTTCAAAAGAGTTTTTTCAGAAGACTTTTCTGAAATTCAAGTTTTCAATGTTATAAAGATTGATTTAAGAAAGTTATTTATGGGTTTTTTGAGAAAACCTTTGACTGTGTGAAATATTAAATTAACTTTACTGGATTGAACTAGAACCCATCACTTACATCAAACCATATGCGGTATAACTATATAAACTTTATATTTATTATCTAGTAACTGCATAGACTCGTATATATTATTATAGATATTTATTTATAATACGATGCTCTAAAAAATACATCTCTCCCGCCATATTTTCAGTTAAGATATTTGAACAGAGAGGTGTATTTTTATTTATATAGATTGTTGCAGCAATACTTGGAGTTAAATTTTTTCAGTTCAAATCGTCGAGTAGTAAATCAATAAGCAGTAATAATTAATTTTACCATATTTGTTATTCGTTTAATTCCAGAGTGATATCACGAAACTGCTTTTGAAGTAGTTTTTTAATTGGCTTGTCAAACAGCAGCGAATAAATAAGAGCATGCGCAATGCGCGTAGTACAGTCACGTTTGGATTAGAGTTATTCATTGAAGCGCTAATTCTTATAACAGCTAAGTTCTCGTGCGTAATTAATTTTAGTATTAGTAAATTTAGCAAGTCGGAGAATAAAGAAATTTGATGATAAATAAACTATAAATAAAAATAAAATTAACTTAACATAAAAGTATCGTGTAAATAAAGTAATAATAGAAATATAAAACAAACAGCTGTATTTTTCAAAGAACTATATGCAGCAATACAAAATACAAGTAAATAACGTAAATTAAAAATAAAAGAAGTTAAATAAATATAGTTGTTTTTTTATATATAATAATAATATAATAAACAACAGTGCACGGCTAATGTGCCTGTAAGTACGACTATTAACAACGTGCTTAAAGTTACTATTGTTGGTCGGAATGAGGCATTTTCAATATAACTGGATTGTACTTTTAAGTACCTCTAATGGGGGGAGGGTTGCGACTAGAACGTCAGTAGGCGGCTGTCTTCCCCTACGGGGTTGGGATGTACCTCTAGGTTCAGTTTGTTTACATGAGAATATAGTTTAAAAAAATAAAGTATGCTTATTGGTTCGGTTGAGTGGTTTATAAACAATCATAATAAACAGGGACAGTATTATTATTATAAAATACTATTTAATTTTTTTTATGAATGATTATATTCATGAACGTTTGTGATTTAATTATATAAGAACGTCTAAAATATTTTTATCAAATAAATTGGATTAATCTTAATTTATTAAATTATTATGCATTTCCTAACAATATATTTGCGTTATCTTAACCGGAAATTCCCTTTTGATGTTATAATAATGCAAATATAATGTAACAAAACTTTAAATTTTATTAATTAACATATTAACATCTACTTTCTATCAGTACATCGATTAAATAAATCAGAATGAAGAAATAAATTAAAGTGACTGATTTAGGCAGTGACAGTAGTCTCAATGAAAATAGACTTGTACATTAAGAAGACCTGCTTATTGAAATTAGTTAATGCACTTAACGTTATCTGTAACAATTTGGTGGGTGACAAATAGAATGCATTAATGTATGATCATTTTAAAATCCAACATTTGGTAATCGTATAGTATTGAAAACTATTAGCTATTATGTTATATGTTCTACAATTATGTAGACCCAGATTTAATTACAATTAAAGATACCACCTTGAAATCTAAAAATTTTGTAACCACAAACCGAACCAAATTGAACAATAAAACCTTTTAAAAAACGTACTTTAAAACTGTTTTTGTCGATTTTGTCTTCACAATTATTTTTTTTTCACGTCGTCGTTTTAGTATGTGCTAGACATAAGCCGGCCTCCGTAGCGCGAATGGTAGCGTCACGTCCTTTCATCCGAAGGTCCAGGGTTTGAATCCTGGTCAGGCATGGCATTTTCACACGCTACAAAATTACCATTTCGTCTCATCCTGTGAAGCAATACTTAACAGTGGTTCCGGAGGCAAAAAAACAAACAAAATCTAGATATTGTATAGTGTTGAATTCTTCTGTCTCACTTCAGCTAACATGATTCTGTTGACTATTATGTATGTATAATTTTGTTATTTATACCGCACTTCTAATTGTAATTTATACTCATATCGTAAGGATTCAATTATATTGATTTTCAGTTTTATATGTATTGTTTTGATTCATTAAAAAAAAAAAAGTGTAATAATTAAAAGAAACCGTTTTTTTTTTAAGAAGTAATGAATTGTTATTTGAAAAATTCTTTAAAATCTTTGCTGCAAAAAGTCCTACATTTTTCTCAGGAGATTAACAGAAAAGGAGGGTTTTTTAATTTTGACAGGAGATTGTCCTGTAATCTTCACGTAATATAATATCTGTTCTTAAAGTCCTCCATCATAGGCGAAATCAATATTTGTTCAAATGTCCGAACTTGTACATCATAATACCTTGTGTTTCAAAATGAATATCGGGGTTTAAAGTTAGCAGCTCAAACAGTTTCAGCTGCGCACACCTTCTAAAAACTACAGATTATAGTTTGCGTGCTAGCTTTGCAAATGAAATGATGTACCGTGGCGATGAAAACTTTCTTCTTCTTCTTGTATTCAGTAACGAATCAACATTTCATGTTAATGAAAAATAAACACTCATAATGTGCGTATTTGGGGATGAGAAAATCCTCACGAAATATTGCAGTATGAACGAGTCTCCAAAAATGCGAATGCTTCTTGTACCGTATTCTGACGGCAAGTTTACGGGCCTTTTTTTTTTTGCGAAAGCAAGTGTGTCTGGAATGAATTATCTTGATATGCTACAACTGTGGCTGTTTTCACAATTGCAATATGAACCATACTTTATTTGGTAACTAGATGGCGCGCCTCTTCACTGGCATAACGCTGTACGTGATTGGTCGAATCAAATTATTGACTGATATGTTATTGTATTTCTACTCGAACTCTATATAATGTTCGTAAAACAGATTGTCCTTATCACCAATTCACTGTTGACTGAATTTTATTTCTTTTACACCAACAGTATCTATCTATTTGTCTGCCCGTCTGCCTAGAAATTTTATTACACTAATTACAGGAGGAATGTCGAACCTATTAAGTTTTTATAAATTTTCATCAAGCACAAAATCTTCTATCTAATCTTGAACGAATTAATTAAAAATATGTTCCTCAAGCAATCCGTTGAATAGTCCAGAATGGACAGGCTGGACTAAATTTTAATAAAAAATTAATTTATTTTAAAAAAAAAGTTCTGTACAATTTGTGAATATCTAGTATATGTTCTCCTTTACTCTTATTCACCCACGTACATAATTTGATTTCGACTCGACAAATGTACTTCACAATTTTTTATTTGTTCATCATGAAACCATACCTATATTATTGCTTTAATGAAATCAATTTTTGTGGTACAATTCATTTTAGAAAAAAGATATTGGGAGTAAGTCTTTCTTTTTCCTGTTTAGCCTCCGGTAATTACCGTTCAGATAATACTTCAGAGGATGAATGAGGATAATATGTTTGAGTGTAAATGAAGTGTAGTCTTGTACAGTTTCAGTTCGACCATTCCTGAGATGTGTGGTTAATTGAAACCCAGCCACCAGAGAACATCGGTATCCACTACCTAGTATTGAAATGCGTGTAAAAATAACTGACTTTACTAGAACTTGAACGCTGGAACTCTCGACTTCCAAATCAACTGTTTTGGGAAGACGCGTTCACCACTAGACCAACCCGGTGGGTTATTGGGGGTAAGCCTGGGGAGTTGCCTCTTCCCGGGAGTACTTTATGTTTCGTTCTTCGAACAATTTTCCACTTTTTTTGGAAGTTGGTATGGCGCAAAATCTTGTTGGAACATTTCGTTGCCTTATGAAAATTTATTTCGAAGTTGTCACAACCCTTACCTTTAGAATCTTGATAATTCATCGCTTTTCAACATTCTGTCTACTGGAAGTAATGAACAAAAACCTTCAAATGTGAAACAACCCCAAAACATTGTTTTCTGGAGACGTTTAACTGATTGTTGGTAATGAATCTGATATATTTTCATCTAACTCTTTTCTAACGTATGGAACCCTTTACCCCTGAACATAAAAATGTGACTCTTCGGAAAACACAACATTTTTCCCGTCTTCTTTGGTCCAGATAACATGTGCAAAAAAGATCTTTTTTACACATTGCTAATGTTAAAAGCTTTTTTTAGTTGGCCGATGAGCTTTTCATCCAGCTGAAAGAAGTCAGCGTCTAAAATTTGTCATGTGTAAATCTATTGCACTGGCTGCTGATTCTCGATTTAAGTCCACAGCAGATAATTTTGGATCCAGTTTATCTTTTCTCAATAATAACCGATCCTATTTTGGACTAGTTTTTCATTGACGACCATATTTTCCTTTACTTTGAGGTGAAAAGGTACCAGTTTCTTTAAATTGTTTTAAAATAGCTTTCACTTTCCCTAGTCCAACACGACACTCAGAAGCTAATTGACGTCGTGTCATATTGGATACTGGTATACTCAGAAAGAGAAACAATTTTCGAATGCTTTCTTAAAGTTCTGGGCATTATTATACATTTAACACACACAAAACAAACAAATACGAAAATATGATTTTGTAATAAAAAATGAAATAAACTTTCACAAAACTTATTTATAACATGAAAATTGCTAAATAACCTAAGACAATAACCTTACATTATACAGACTACTTATAGAATGGATGTGGTCAACGGTGTAGCCACGACATAGAAATAATAAAAAAAATTTCCTGTGTTTGGAGTAATTTGCACGCTAATGTATTTTGACCTATTTTTTAAAATAGATCTTTATAGATTCGACAATATAACGATATAATGAACTGCATTAATACGAAGCGTTTTGGGGAAAAACAGATTTCCAATAATTTTATCAAGGTTGGTTGCCTTCAAGAACTAAATGTATATTATGAACTAATAATTGCCTTTTCTTCGTAAAAATAAACGTATAAAATTTTTTTTTTAAATCCTTAGAAATTGTTTTTTGAGAAATTCTCCTTTAAAATTTTGATAAAATTTAATCTTTAGCTTCAACGCAAAAGTACTCTATTTAGCGTAATTTATTGTAGCTTGGCTATCCGAAGTAAAGTTAAACCCTTCTGGATGGTTGTCATTGTCGTTGTCATAGTTCTGCATTTCATTAGTGTTACTTTCAGAAAAGTCTAGAGAAGTATTCTATAAAAAATTATAAGGTAGAACTCAGTTCCTTTCCATAGCATATATGCAATACATATTTTCGCTTTCTTTATTAAACATTACAGACATCAATGTTCTTTGACTTGGTTCATCTACTCAGTTCTTATTTCCACTTAAAGCATCATTCAGTTCGTCATTTCAATATAATAAATGCTCATTAACCCAGTTCTTAAGTATTTTTCATTCCTGCATTTCCTAGCCATATTATTCTTTTGATTTGCATTTGTTTCCATAGATTTTTTTAATTATTATAA